>NC_084624.1:22557941-22685441 GCF_033978795.1 Nerophis ophidion | reverse complement strand
CACCGAAAACTGCCGGTTGACATATAGTCGGGATCAATGTTCACTTGACCACTCTGGTCCATAGTAAAGCTTCATCTTCGGGAATTTTAAACAAGGAAACACAAGCTGTGTTTTTGTGGCTAAAGGCTAAAAGCTTCCCACCTCTATCTTTCTACTTTGACTTCATTATTAATTGAACAAATTGCAAAAGATTCAACCACACAGATGTCCAAAATACTGTGTAATTCTGCGATTAAAGCAGACTACTTGTCGCTTGGATCGGGCTGGAAAATAATGTCCGCTACAACCCGAGACGTCAAACGCACGCGTCATCATACCGCGACGTTTTCAACAGAATACTTCGCGGGAAAATTAAAATTGCAATTTAGTAAACTAAAAAGGCCATATTGGCATGTGTTGCAATGTTAATATTTCATCATTGATATATAAACTATCATACTGCGTGGTCGGTAGTAGTGGGTTTCAGTAGGCCTTAAATGGTCCTGAAATAGTTTTTTCTTTTAAGTTTATTTGAATTACGCAAGCGAGAAACCATTTGATAACACTAACAAAACAAAATTAATCAAAATATATTCACTTTTATAGTTAATACATTCACTAATTAAAATTACATTATAATGAATAAATGCATACAAATAATTACAAATACATATAATACAATAAAATAAAATAAAATTGAATTGTTTTCACAGAAGAAACACAATGCAAAGGGGTAAAAAATATTCATGCAGCCTAACGTCAACTAACCGAAAACAGGAAGTGGTGTGTGTGTGTAAACGCAAAGGAGTTGAAGGGGATTTCCACCAAGAGGAAACATCAAAGCTTAATAGTCAATAGTTTCAATGCTAAATGTTTATGAGAGTAAGCTAATACATGGCTGGAATGTTTTCACTAACCTTTTAAATCATTATTTTGAATGTCAATTTGAAATCACCTCTCATTCATTTCTAAACTTTTCAACCGACATAACAGTATTTTTCCACCTTCTCTCCCCCAATGACGAGCCCAAATGTCCCACCTTAAACCGTCTGATCGTGTCAGAGCTCGGCTATTTCCCAGCCTCTTGTAAATGCCACTGACTGGCTAATGTGAACTCTCACTCTCCTGAGGAAATGTCCCCGAGCGTTGGTGTGCCAACCTCTGAGGCTCCGACTCGCTCATCTATCACTAAGCCGCAAATACACATTAGGCTTCCATTACAGACCATCACCGCTTATACGACTGGGACGGAGCACACGGCCTGCCTGCAGAAAGGCCAACAGCTGGGAGCAGCAATCAAACTAACCCATTTAACTCGGGTTTATTTTGGTGGCAGCGGAATAAAAAAAAATCCAAATAACACCCCGCGGCTCATTTCCTGATTGTGTTACTTGTTATATTAGAGCCAAGGTGTACACAACCATGCTATAAATACAGCACCCGTCCGTAAAAAGTGTAAGGCTTGTAAATATGTGGCTGCTGAAAACCAACCTGAGTTGAGTTTAGCACTTTGTTGGCGTCATAATTTGTGGCTTTCTTTTTTCCACACAGGGTGGGGAGGCAGGTGTAATTCAAGCAAGCTGTCAGCTTTGAAATACAGATCCAGAAAATAGAAGGCTGTTTCGTCCTCATCTGGCACTCCAGTGTGTGTGTGTGTGTGTGTGTGTGTGTGTGTGTGTGTGTGTGTGTGTGTGTGTTCTTGTATTTCTACCCTTTTTAAGACATCAACAACGAAAATTATCTTCCATATGAGGACAGGTGAACAAGTTAGGACCAAAAATCATGGTCACAATACGGAAAACCAATGCATCTAATAAAGAGCCAAGTACTAGAGTCTGTGAACATTGCTCCAAAGTCAGGATGTTTTGTTACTTTAATGTGCACACAAAAGTAAAAATTAACAGGCGCAAAGGCAGCAATATATGATAAATCAAGATGGCAGCTAAAGAAGGACTTCCCTATTCATCCCCGAAAAAAAAATCTTGCCAGGTGAACAGCTGATTTTACGTTTTCCAGTGCTGCCGTAAGACAACCCGCGTCCCATATGTGACTATAGGATGAACAAATACACTACGGTACTAAGACTATAGTGGTCATTAACAATTAGCTTCTACAGCTGGTTGACTAAAGTGTGGCACACACACCACTAAAGTCTGTGGTCCGTGACCCCTTTGTCATCGGCCTGAAGCATATTACAAAAAAACAAAAAATAAAGATCTTATTTGCACCCCTGGTGGTGAAATCTATCAAAATTAGGGTGGTGCCAAAAAGGAGGGATTTTTCTAATTGACTGTGTGTCGGTTATAAAAGTGCTCCCTCTGGTCAACATATGGACTACACTGCAAAAACTGAAATCTAAGTAAGATTAAATATCTCAAATGAGGGTGATATTTGCTTATTTTCTGTCTGATAAGATAATTCTTCTCATTAAGCAGATTTTATGTTAGACTGTTTTGCTTGTTTTAAGGGTTTAGGTCCTAAATTATCTGAGTAAGACACTACAGCTTGTTGCTGAGATTTTATGACCTATATTGAGTAAAACATGCTTGAAACTAGAATGCCAACTCTTTATCGGCCCATAAATGCTTTAAAATGTGATATCGGAAATTATCGGTATCGGTTTCAAAAAGTAAAATCTATTACTTTTTTAAACGCTGCTGTACGGAGTGATACACGAACGTAGGGAGAAGTACAGAGCGCCAATAAACCTTAAAGGCACTGCCATTGCGTGCCGGCTGAATCACATAATATCTACGGCATTTCACACACATAAGTGAATGCAAGGCATACTTGGTCAACAGCCATACAGGTCCCACTGAGGGTGGCCGTATAAACAACTTTAACACTGTTACAAATATGCGCCACACTGTGAACCCACACCAAACAAGAATCCATCCATCTATTTTCAACCACTTATTCCGTTTGGGGTCGCGGGGGGTGCTGGTGCCTACTCAGCTACAATCGGGCGGCGTACACCCTGGACAAGTCGCAGACCAAAACATGAATGACAAACACATTTTGGGAGAACATCCGCACCGTAACACAACATAAATACAACAGAAGAGATACCCAGGATCCCTTGCAGCACTAACTCCTCTGGGACGCTACAATATACACCCCCCGCTACTTTTTTTCTACCACGAAAAGTGCACTTGCTTTTAGTGAGAATATACTTATTTTAAGGTATTTTTGGGTTCATTGAGGTTAGCTAATTTTAACTTGTTTTGGAAAGTCTTGACAAGCTGAATTTTCTTGTTCTATTGGCAGATAATTTTGCTTAGTTCAAGTAAAATACTTCTCATTTTTTGTATTTTTTTCTTGTTTTTGAACACTGACTTTTTGTTGTGCAACGTGTGTAAAAATTTGAAGTGCTCCCCCTCTGGCCAAAATATGTATTAACAAGTGTGTGTAAGAAATTGAAATGTGCCCCCTTTGGCCAAAATTAATAAAGAAAATAAAATAATTATGTATATAGAGACACACTGTAATAACTTCAAGTAAATAATGAAGATTAAAAACTAATTACGAACAAAAAACAAAAATAAAACAATTATTACAGCTTGTATTCTCAGGCTATTTCATTTAAGAGGAGAAAACTATAATTTACGGGGGATATCGATTTTTGAAATAGGTAAAGCGAGAACAAATATAAAATACAAATGTATTACAGTTTTAGGAGTTAAATGGTGGAACAAGCTCAGTGATGAGCTGAAGACATGCACTTCTTTGGTAAGGTTTAAGAAAACATTGAAAGGTGAAATAATTGAAAATTATATAATATAGTCACAATTACTTTCATCCCATTGATTTTTGATATATTTATTTTTTTATGTTGATGTTCCAGGCAATCTAATTTTCTGTGAAGGTATAGGATAGGCAAATATAAGCTTTGGCTTCAGCCTATTCCTTTTTTGGTCATTCTTTTTCTTTTCTTTCGTGTGTAAATGTGCATTATTGTATACATATAACATGTACTGTAAAACTGATCACACACAATGGTTGATTGATTTGATTTGATTGATTATATGACCGAAATAAACTTATTTCATTCATAAACTTATTTCATTTACTAAAAACTTTTTTTACATTTGAATATTATATATTAAGGTTGCTGGGGATAGGTTGATTGGCTGCACTAAATGGTCCCTAGTGTGTGAATGTGAGTGTGAATGTTGTTTCTATCTGTGTTGGACCTGCGATGAGGTGGCGACTTGTCCAGGGTGTACACCGCCTTCCGCCCGATTGTAGCTGAGATAAGCACCAGCGCCCCCCGCGACCCCCCCCAAAAAAAGGGAATAAGCGGTAGTAAATGGATGGATGGATGGATATTAAGGTTGTAAATACAACTCTTATATATCTAGGAGGTCTCAAGAAGGTAACAAATACAAGAGTGTGTGTGTGTGTGTGTGTGTGTGTGTGTGTGTGTGTGTGTGTGTGTGTCCTCTCTCCAACCCCCACCACCGTCGCCCACCCCCCCATTCAAGCTGGAAGCTTATCTGGCAGATAAAATGAAATCGAATAGAAACACCCTTTCTAAAGAGGCCTCACACGTGGGCTTCCAGCAATTTCTCAGTGCTCATATTGTAGATATACAACTGCAAATACACAAATCTTAAATGAAGTCCCCTGGCAATAAAGGCCTTAGATCTACTGGACTGAACAAAGCCGTACAAAGTAAAAAATAAAAATAAAAAAGAAACCTTTAAAAGCTCCGTGCTAAATGAACTAACAAGTGGTCACTTGGAAAATTGAACCGGCAAAGAGTAGTCGTGTTGACAGTGGGCTTACCTGAGCGCTATCTGGAAAGACGAAGCCACTTTAAGCAAAAGGTCACGTTGACGCGACGCGCCACGACATCAACGGAGATGTTCGCTTCCCTCTTCCGCTACTTCACTCGCTCTCCTCGCTCGCTCACAATAGCACCTTCTGCTTAGCAACGGCCATACCGCAAGTGTGGTCAGGTTTACAGCGAACCATCACTGCGCAACATCAAGTCTCCATGACAACCACTCCTTTATCTCATTTGCATCCTCTACTTGCATTATCTACTGATGCCAAATATGGTCACCTTGCTGTTTTCCACGCCTCTTCTCTCTACCTTTTTTTTGCTACTTCCTCTTTCCTCTTCTCTTTCACAATTGCGTGCTTGTTTATTGCACATACAATGAGGACGAGATTATCCAGACCGCTCTGAAATCAATGATTTGATTAATCTTAACCCTCTGGGGCAAACGTTTAATATTCTTTGAAAACTCTGAGTTAAAATATTTATTGGCTTCATATTTTTTTATACTTGACAAATCTCTCAACTTCAGCCATATCAGGACCAGGGGCGTCACTAGACCTAATACTGTACTGGGGCACCCTGGGGCACAAATAATTCATGTGAGCATGCAAAGCGCGCAAGCAAAAACATTTTTAGCACTTATTTATCATAAAAAATACATAAATAGTGCTTAAAACTATGAAATCATATCAGATTAACTAATGCATTTGACCTACTTGTGCACTTTTTTACTCCAGACTTCTAAACTGCTACTGGTAAAAGCAAAAAGTAAGAGCAATGAATCTTTTTGAAATATATATTGCAGTAATCATCTGCGAATTTAACCTCTACAAAAGTAAAACAAAAAATAAAGCACCCCTACATCTCTGGGTTCTTTTATATTATTTAATTTCCATTTATGGCAATGTGGCTAATCCTATTTCAGATACACAAAACTATAAAATATACACAAAACAATAAAGCCACAGTAGTAGAATAAATGAACAACTGTTGTGTGTCTGTTCAGGGAATCATTTTCTGAGAAGTAAACTGGAACGTCTCGTTTTCATTTTTGCAAAGTGGTCAATCACTCTGGACAGACATGGAAATATTACAGTAACTGTTATACAGTTGACCAGTGGTTTCCAACTGCTGGGTCGTGACATAAAAGTGGATTGTGTGTCATTTTAAGTGAGTCGCAGTCACATGTGTGCATGGAAAAAAAAAAAGTTTAGGGAGAAAAAAATCTAATTGTGGCAACAAAACCAGATATTTTTAGCCATTTTTCTAGTGACTATTAGTGAGTATTTTAGCAAAAGGCAAACCGACTAACAAGTTGGAGGAGGACTCAGGACAGACATGGAAATATATTTTTTTAAAATCTAAACGCGACCCCAAAAAGGGAATAAGCGGTAGAAAATGGATGGATGGATAAATGGGGCAACAAAACCCGATATTTTCAGCCATCTTTCTGAAAACAAATACAGAAATGTTACTATTTTTTCTGGAAACAAAACCAAATGCTTTAGCTGTAGCCATTTTTCTGGTGACAAAACAACATTATTTTAGTCAAAGTCACACCGATTAACAAGACAAGTCTACCGTGCTATTTTTCTGTGAAATAAACTTGAATGATTTAAACATTTGTCTCACGACTTGATGATATGGAAAAATGTTTTTCTTCCTGAAGATAAACCATTTGAGAAGCACTCAACTCACACATGCTTACTCCAAATCATCATTGATGCAGAACCAGCAGACAATAACCAACATTATGTTTCATGTTCATTGGAAATTCCCCCCGACAGCTCGTACAGCAAATGAATATGTTTGTCTTGAAACAAGGAATAACCTTAGCTAACTTAGCATCAACTTAAGACAATGATGTTGCCTAACTAGCTAGGACTTCACTTACATCTCTCATTCCTGCCGCTTCTACTCTGCTGCGGGCGAATACCTTTCTTAAATCCATCTAGGAGTTACAGTTTGAGTCAAATCAAAATCAAAATATTGTAATTAACAAATTGTTGTTGGCTAACGTCACCTACCTCACGCAGTCATTCGAACCCCCCCCCCCCCCCTCTCTCTCTCTCTCTCTCAACCGAGACGATCCACACGTGAATAAATTACCATATTAAGTAGCCATGTGCTCACTGTATCGTGGAGTGAATACAGTAGCAATCAATTACCATACTAAGTAGTATGTGCGCTGTTGTCTATGTTATGTAGACTAAAAACTCTGAAGCGTTTTTTTTTATTGGTGAAATTTTTACTGGGGCACTGCAGATCAACTATGTCTGGCGACGCCCCTGATCAGGACCAAAATGTATTTCCATACTTTAATACTTTTATAAATAAAGGGGACCACAAAGAATGGCAATATTGGCTTTATTTTAACAAAAAATCTTAGAGTACATTAAACATATTCTTATTGAAATTTTGTCCTTATATAAAATAGTGAACATACAAGACAACTTGTCTTTTAGTAGTAAGTGAACAAACAAAGACTCCTAGTTAGTCTGCTGACATATGCAGTAACATATTGTGTGTTGAGATCCACTTTTTGGATCCTCCACATATTATTGTTTATTGTTCCATTTTTATTTTTACTCTCTGTCTGATCCTATTATTTCCTGTTTAGTCGGTCACCATGGTAGCTTATCAGTTTCACCTGTTACTCACGGCCCTGCACACCTGTCCTCAGTGATCACCTGCTTTATTTAAGCCTGCATCTTTTGTTGTTCAGTCTGGGATCCAAATTTGTTCATACACAACGGTACGTCTGCTTTGCTCTTTTGCTTACATGCAAATTTCTGTATTATTCTCGCGAGCTCTCACGCTGCGCAATTTTATTCAATCTTAGCTCTCACGCTAAATGTTTTGTTTTCCCCTTTGTGTGCCTGTGTGCCAGTTTAGTTTACTATTTGTTTATCCTAGCTTTCATGCTAGCGTCTTTTGTTTGCCTTTTCTTAGGTCCAGTATTTTTGTTCTCTAGCACCTTTTTGTTAAATAAATCATTAGTTCATACCGTTTGCTGTGTTCAATTTTCGACGCATCCTCGAGGGAATCGAACCCGGCATCACTATGCCGAACAGGCATAACATTGTGTCATTTATCATTCTATTATTTCGTCACCATTATGAAGGACCAGCCGTAAACATGGATTATTAATCTATGTGTTCATTTACTGTTAATATCTGCTTATTTTCTGTTTTAACATGTTCTATCTTCACTTCTGTTAAAATGTAATAATCACTTATTCTTCTGTTGTTTGATACTTTACATTAGTTTTGGATGATACCACAAATTTAGGTATCGGTCCGATACCAAGTATCTACAGGATCATACACTGGTCATATTCAAAGTCCTCATGTGTCCAGGGACGTTTTTTCCTGAGTTTATAAACATAATATAAAATGTTTTTAAAGAAATAAATGTGTGATGCTAAAAAATACCGATATATTCATAGTAGTATCGACTAGATACGCTCCTGCACTTGGTATCATTGCAGTGGATGTCAGGTGTAGATCCACTAATGGCATTTGTTTACATTGTGACGCCGGTGAGCTATTGTATCCTCCTACGGTGTGTAGTGAAGCATGTTTAGCTACTCCTCGTCCTGCAGTGATAACGTTACTTTTAAGAAACTTACCTTATTCATCACCTAAGAGGCGAAGAATAATAGAGGTTAGCCGCTAGCTAGCTAGCCATGTTATAAAGCACCTCTTCCTGGGGGCGTTTCAGTGTTATAACTTCACCTTTATCTTTAGTTTTTAGACAAAAATGCATCCATTCTCCCTTTTCTGTCTACACATTGTATCTGCTCGTAAGTACTGCGTGTGTGTGCGCTGCCGAACATGCTCCTCTGATCGTAAAACCAGCAATGGCATGCCCGCAAAAAAAAAAGGGGGGTGGCGGGACCAGTACTTTTTGGAGGCGGTATAGTACCGAATATGATTCATTAGTATTGCGGTACTAAACTAGTACCGAGATACCGTACAACCCTAATCCATAGCATGCAATATTTGTTCAACCCTTAATATGTACTCAATTTGATCCAATTAGTCAGTTTTTTTATTTATTTTTTTTAAAATGATAAAAAGTTATACCAACCAGACAAATAAAAATGCATTAAAAATTATTTTTATTACTGATATTAAGTATATTGAGGCCTGATCTTTTACCCTGTACCCCAGCCCTTTTACATTTACTGTATGGATGTATTGAATGCACATTTTTCTAAATAAAAAAAAATTACATGATGAATTTAAATAGACATTCAAACATGATATATTTTACTGTTTTTAGAAAGGATTTTTGAGCAAAAAAGTTGAAAAAATATGAATCCAAAAATGTTTTACACACAACTGCCTGAGGACTATTTGGTCCTGGTGCTACTTAAATTGGGCTAAAAATTTGCAGCATATTTTGAAATTTAACGATGAAAATGTGACATAAAAGTAAAATATAAATTCAAATCACATTAACACAGCCGAAAAGTTATGGCCAAAAATAGAGCAATTATCTGTCTGAGAGGATGAAAATGTGGGTTTATTACTCGAAAGAAATTAACAAAATGTCAAAAGACAGCTTCAACAAAATGAGTCCTATATTTAAAAATAGAAACATCTCAATGGACACCAAAGTTGGAGTCCTCAAAACGTACGTATGCTCTGGGCACAAACAAGATATGCAACAAATCGAAATAGGCAGCTGAAATTCCTCGGACATGTCATTAGAAAAGATAGCTTAGAAAAATTGATGTTAACAGGAAACCTTGTAGGAAAGAAAGATCCAGGTGGACAACAAACAACATATATCAACAGCCTAAGAAATGTTATCGGAAATATCAATAATATAGAAGTCAAACAGAGGTCGGACGCCAGAGAAGACTGGAGAGCCCTGATCATCTACGCCTGCAAACAGGCCTGATGAGTCATGGTATCCAGATGAGGGTGACAAGTTTGTGGGATCATTTTTATACTGCATAGTTCATAAATGTTCCTCTGGATTACCAAGGCAGTAGGGTTGGACGGTACACCGGTACTAGTATAATATCACGGTACTAATGAATCAAAAATGGTACTAAACTCTGTTTGAAAAGTACCGGTTCGACAATTTTTTTGTTTTTTAACGGGCATGACGGCGCGTCATCATGTCATGACATTGCTAGTTTTACAAGCAGAGGAGCAAGTTCAGCTGCGCACACACACGGACTACTTACAAGCAGACACAGCGTATAGACAGAAAAGGGAGAACGGACGCATTTTAGCCTAAAATTGACGATAAAGGTGAAGTTATAACACTGAAACGCCCTCAGGAAGAGGTGCTTTAAAACATGGCTAGCTAGTCAGCGGTTAATGTCCATCTGTAATCGGCAGTGTTTTAGCCACTTCTAAATCACTAATCCTTGCCTCCATGGCGACAAATAAAGTACGTTTCTTACAAGTATCATTACCAGTGCAGGACGAGGAATATCTAAACATGCTTCACTACACACCATAGGAGGATACAATAGCTCACCGGCATCACGATGTAAACAAATGCCATAGGCGGATGTACACCTGACATCCACTGTAATGATACCAAGTACAGGAGCATATCTAGTCGATAATACTATGATAACATCGATATTTTTTATCGTCACAAATTCTTTTTTTTTTTTAATTCATAATTCGTAAACTCAGGAAATACGTCCCTGGACACATGAGGACTTAAATTATGACCAATGTATCATCCTGTAACTACTTGGTATCGAACCGATACGTTAATTTGTGGTATCATCCAAAACTAATGTAAAGTATCAAACAACAGAAGAATAAGTGATCATTATATTTTAACAGAAGGTCAGATAGAACATGTTAACACAGAAAATAAGTAAAAATTAACAGTAAATGAACACATAGATTCATAATCAATGTTTAGAGCTTGTATTTCATAATGTTGACAAGATAATAGAATGATAAATGACACAATATGTTACTGCATACGTCTGTCACACATTATTCGTTGATGAACTCCAAGATGCAGAGACGGAGGCAGGCATAGAATATGAAAACATGATTTAATTCAAACTAAACAAGAACAAACAAAAAGCATGCACGTGGGCGGAATAACAAACTAAGGGAGCTAGCACTGGAAGCTAGAAAACAAAAACGAACTTTAGCATGGAAGCTAGTGGATAGCAAACAGAAAAACTGGAAATAACTAATGCTAACAGAAACAGCTTACCGCTACGACGACCAGGACACAATGTAGCATGACAGGTAGTAGCTGTAACAAAACGACACGACAGGTAGCACGACAAGAGTGATATGTGGCAACAACAATACAATGATCCAGCAACTGACACAAGACAAAGCAGGTACAAATAGGAGCAGGCTGATTGGCAACGGGTGTGGCCAGGTGCCAATCAGTCGCAGCTGAGGAGGAACACAGCACTCAGGGAACAAGACAGGAAGCTGACAAAATAAGAGCACTAGACAGGAACTAAAGACAGGAGACACCAAACACAGAGGAAACAGACAAATGCAGAGGAAAAAACTAAAACATAGACAAACTGTCAGGGGAAAGCCTGACAACGTCAGCAGACTAATTAGGATTCTTTGTTTGTTTACTTACTAATAATAGACAAATAGTGTAGTATGTTCACTATTTTATTTAAGGACTAAATAGTTCTTCCATTGCAATAATAAACATATGTTTAATGTATCCTAAGATTGTTTGTTAAAATAAAGCCAATAATGACATTTTTTTGTATCGAAAAAAAAAGAAAAGTATCGAAAAGTATTTTGGTACCATACTTTAGTTGTGGAATGTGCACACAAGTGTGTGTGCGTGTGTATGTGTGTGTGTGTGTGTGTGTGTGTGTGTGTGTGTGTGTGTGTGTGTGTGTGTGTGTGTGTGTGTGTGTGTGTGTGTGTGTGTGTGAAGAGGAAGTGGCTGACATATGAAAACAGTTTGCACTGTGCAAGATAAAGGTAATTCAGGAAGTGGTTTCTATTCAGAGAGCTAAAAAGAAAGAGGATGTGATATCAAAACACCCTCACAGGAGTCACATCACAGCTTTTATAACTCACCCCACCGCCCTGAAGTCTGTCCTCCGTTAGAGCCTCCACCTATTGCTCCCCCAAGGACTGTGTCTGTCCAAATATCGCAGGAATGTGGAGGCAGGCCTCTGGAGCGCGCACGCACGCACGCACGCACGCACGCAGGCCCACTCAGCAGCACTCAGCACCTGTGTACAGCTAGCTGCCAGTGCACAGAAAGAGACACAGTCAATCACCATGGACAGCTCAGCAAAACAGCAGAAAAAGGAGTAGGAGCACAAACAATAATGATTCACCAGCAGGAGAAAACACGGACAAATATATTTGGAATCATGTTTCAAAGTTGGAGTTGTGTTTCATTATGAATTACTGTTGGGCCTCAACTTAAAGGCCTACTGAATCGAGATTTTCTTATTTAAACGGGGATAGCGGGTCCATTCTATGTGTCATACTTGATCATTTCGCGATATTGCTATATTTTTGCTGGAAGGATTTAGTAGAGAACATCCACGATAACGTTCGCAACTTCCGGTGCTAAGAGAAAAGCCCTGCCTCTACCGGAGGTCGTAGACGATGAAGTCACATGTTTGATGGCTCCTCACATATTCACATTGTTTTTAATGGGGGCCTCCAACAAAAAGTGCTATTCAGACCGAGAAAACGACAATTTCCCCATTAATTTGAGCGAGGATGAAAGATTTGTGTTTGAGGATATTGATAGCGACGGACTAGGAAACAAAAAAAAAACGCGATTGCATTGGGACGGATTCCGATGTTTTTAGACACATTTACTAGGTTAATTCTGGGAAATCCCTTATCTTTCTATTGTGTTGCTAGTGTTTTAGTGAGTTTAATATTACCTGATAGTCAGAAGGGTGTCTCCACAGGTGTCTTGACGCGCAGTGTCTCAGGGGAGTCGACGGCAGCTAAGGACGGCACAAGCTCAGCTTTTCTCCGGTAAGAACTTACTTTTTAACCACAACTTTCTCACCGAAACCTGCTGGTTGACATGTGGTCGTGATCCATGTTCTCTTGACCGCGCTCTGATCCATAGGAAAGTTTCACCTCGATGAATTTTAAACAAGGAATCACCATGTGTTTGTGTGGCTAAAGGCTAAAGCTTCCCAACTCCATCTTTCTACTGTGACTTCTCCAATATTAATTGAACAAATTGCAAAAGATTCAGCAACACAGACGTCCAAAAAACTGTATCATTATGCCGTTAAAGCAGACGACATTTAGCTGTGTGTGTGCGCAGCGCTCATACTTCCTAAAAACCTGTGACGTCTTGCGTACACGTCATCATTACACGACGTTTCGAAGACGAAACTCCCGGGAAATTTAAAATGGTAATTTAGTAAACTAATAAGGCCGTTTTGGCATGTGTTGCAATGTTAATTTTTCATCATTGATATATAAACTATCAGACGGCGTGGTGGGTAGTAGTGGGTTTCAGTAGGCCTTTAAGAGCACCTTGAGATTCGTTCGCCGAGTGAGAAGTAAAAAGTTGAGTTACTCACGCGTGAACTGAGTGCGAAGGACAGTGCCGAGAAGAAGGAGTGGATGTTATTCCTCGAATTAAAGAAAAAAATGCTTTAGTTTTCGGATCAAAGGGTGCACCGTTTTTAAAGGGGAACTACACTTTTTTTGGAATGCAGCCCATCGCTTACAATCATTATGAGAGACAAGAACACACTGCAAGTCTATATATAATGTGATAACAGACATCTTCATAACAATATAAAAATATGTACAATATACACACTACAAGTAAATATATATATATATATATATATATATATATATATATATATATATATGTATGTATATATATATATATATATATATATATATATATATATATATATCTGGGATCAGCAGCACCGGAGCACAACAGGGAACGGTGCTGGCCCCTCTTCTCTTCACCCTGGACACCGCTGACTTCTGCTACAACTCAGAGCTGTGTCACGTCCAGAAGTACGCGGATGACACAGCCATTGTCGGGTGCATCAGGGACGGCAGAGAGGAGGAGTTTCAGAGCCTGGGGAGGGACTTTGCTGTCTGGTGCCACGGGAAACTCTTGCAACTCAACCCGTCAAAGACCAAGGAGCTGGTCATTGACTTTGGAAGGTCGAGTCCAAGGTCACAACCTATTGTGATCGAGGGAGTCGAGATACAGACCGTGGACTCATTCAAGTACCTCGGGGTTTGGGTGGACAATAAGCTGGACTGGACTGTTAACACGGACCACTTGTACAGGAAAGGACGGAGCAGGCTGTACTTCCTCAGGAGGCTGCGCTCCTTCAACATCTGCAAAAAACTCCTGTGAATGTACTACCAGTCCGTGGTTGCCAGTGTTCTGTTCTACATGGTAGTGTGCTGGGGGGGCAGTACATCTAAGGACAGCTCCAGACTTGAGAAACTGATCAGGCGGGCCGGTTCTACGATCGGAATGAAACTGGACTCACTGGTGACGGTGGCAGAGAAGAGGACTGTTGACAAACTAGTGAGCATCCTGGATGATACCAGTCACCCTCTGCATAGCGTTATCAGTAGCCAGAGGAGCCTGTTCAGTGCTAGACTGCTTCATCCCAAGTGCAGGACTAATAAACTCAATAACTCCTTTGTCCCACACGCCATTAGACTGTACAACTTCTCTCTGGACGGGGGTACTCGGATGACATGAGATGCAAAACAATAACATTGCAATACCTTTTCATAACATGGTCACTACTGCCTAGTTTCTATTGTTATATTATTATGTTACTGTTATATTTTCATACTCATTGTTGCTTTTTATTTTTATTGTCATTGTAATATTTTTCTATTTTGTTTCCATTTTTACCCCATCATTTACTTTTTACTGTTTAATTGATCTCAACTCTGTACATTGCTGCTGGAATTTTTAATTTTCCTGAAGGAACTCTCCTGAAGGAATCAATAAAGTACTATATATATATATATATATATATATATATATATATATATATATATATATATATATATATATATAAAATGTAGTAACAGACACCTTCATAACTATATGAAATATGTACAATATACACACTGCAAGGTTCGGTGGCCATGGATGAAGTGCTGGCTGCACAGAGTCGGGACCCGGGGTGGACAGCTCGCCTGTGCATCAATTGGGGACGTCTCTGTGCTGCTGACCCGTCTCCGCTCGGGATGGTCTCCTGCAGGCCCCACTATGGACTGGACTCTCACTATTATGTGAGATCCATTATGGACTGGACTTTCACAAAATTATGCTAGCTCTACTCGACATCCGTTGCACCGGTCGCCTTGGGGGGGGTGGGGGGGGGGGGGGGGGGGGGATTTGCCCTGATGAGGGATCTTTTGAGACACTTGTGATTTAGGGCTATATAAATAAACATTGATTGACTAATTTATTGATTTTTGAAGCTGAATGTACGGAGGATGGGGTGTGTCTCTTTGCCTTTCTCAACCTTGTTGTTTTTTCCTTTTGTTTCGAGCGGAGGCATGAACCCACATCGCTGTGCGTGAGACAAGCGTACTATTACTGAGCTAAAAAACACAGCCCGGATTGCCAGCGCTTTACTTGAAGTAAAATCATCAACTGTAAGCTATTATTTTAAATATTTGCTTGAAACAGTGGATGCATATGCACAATCATTTGTACTTAAAAATACATGTTTGTACTAAAAATAATGATTACAACATTTTAGCAATATGTTTGCATTCAATTACAGTAAGCGTGTTTACCCTAAACATTCCTGCCACTTAATTTTAACCACTATGGTAATTTTACCAAGTTTAATTTTTAAACATACAGTATACCACAATAATATTGTACTGTGGCTTTAATACGGTGGGATATTTATATTGTTACATCCCTAGTAGACTGCATTGCAAAATGACAAACGCCACCTCTTCCTCTCACGCGAGATCTACCCAAGAACATGGCCATATGAATCCCTTCCCTATGGTACAGTAAAGGGTAGTTCCGATACCAATATTGTAGTATCGGTACCAAAATGTATTTCAATACTTTGATATTTTTCTAGTACTAAGTAGTAAGTAAACAAACAAAGACTCCTAATTAGTCTGTGTTATGACACACGCTCAGTCTTCCCTGCCTTCATCTGCGGGAGCACTCGGCGGCTCCACTCTGAGTGCGTCCACACGCGCCACACCTAGACACGCCCCCTCGCGCGCAGCGCGGACCGCTCACACACACAGCTGGAGACGATCACCAATCAAGACACCTGGCAGTGATTACGGACGACAGAATAAAGATTCCCGCCGCTAAACCCTCGTCGTTGGAACGTTGCTATTGCTTGCAGTAAGCCTCACGTATCTGACTCTCACCAGCGATTTATTCCTGTGCTCGTTTTCCTCCTGCCTTGTTTGTGATCTCCTTCGTCTCTCCTTCCTTCCACAGCCCCTGTCTCCATTCCTCTGGAACTCTGATTTGCTCTCCTGGATCCCTGACACATTGCCTGGACTTTGGACGCTCTCTCATGCTCCACGACCACGCTTGGATACCGGATTGCTTTTGCCTTCTCCCTCTGGTTTTGGACGCCACCATCCAACACGCACGACAACATTCTTTACGGTATTTCCATATGTTAATTCCAGCACATAGTTCACACTCAAACACATAGTAGCATACACATCCTTTGTAATCATTAATTACTCAATAAATATTGAGTTGGACTTCCACTGTTGTGCCGTCTTCGCCCTAACAGAACGTTCCAACCAAGATGGAACCAGACGGAGCAGCACACCCCGCACCCGGTAGACGGGCCCATACTCCTCCTCCTAGAGACCTACCTTCCATTCAGGCTGTCCTCCAACAACATCAGACCCGATTTACCACCTTGGAGGACAAACTTGATGTGGCGTTCGCTAGTCTGCTAGCAAGATTGGACAACCTCAGTTCAGGTCAGATGACACTCCCCACTCCCATTTCGAGCTCCTCTGAAGCACCCGCCACCAAAGGACCGGCTGTCTCCCGCGAACCCAAGATAGCCAGCCCTAAGACTTTTGAGGGAGATTTTGAACTTTGTCGAGGCTTCTTGGTTCAATGCGAATTTATTTTTCAACACCAACCTTCTCGCTATGCTAATGATGGGGCCAAAATAGCCTTTGTTTTCCCTGTTTTCTGGTCCTGCCCTTAAATGGGCTACTTCCGCCCTTAGCAAGTCTTCAGGACTGAACTCTAATTATTCTGCATTTCGTAAGGAGTTTTTAGCCGTTTTTGACCATCCTGCGGATGGCAAAGATGCTACGGCTAGGCTTCATTCTCTCAGACAGGGTCGCCGTTCCGTAGCTAATTATACCCTAGAATTCCGCACTTTGGCAGCCGAGAGCGGTTGGGATGATAGGGCTCTTTTTATCGTCACAAATTCTTTTTTTTTTTTAATTCATAATTCGTAAACTCAGGAAATACATCCCTGGACACATGAGGACTTAAATTATGACCAATGTATCATCCTGTAACTACTTGGTATCGAACCGATACGTTAATTTGTGGTATCATCCAAAACTAATGTAAAGTATCAAACAGAGAAGAGGGCTGAATGAGACTATAAAGGATGGGTTGATGCGAGACAGGCCGTCTTCTTGTGGCGAGCTAATCGAACTAGCCATCTTGTTCGATCAGCGACTGTCAGAAAGAGAAGCTGAGAGGGAGTGCGACTTTGGCAGAACCATTGCAGCAAGACCGCCCAGTTCTACCAGCCGGAACATCAAAGGACAGACTGGCACAATTAGTCCAGGTCCTAGCCCTTCACCAGAACCCATGCAGATAGGGAGATCTCGACTCTCCTTTGAGGAACGGGAACGGAGGTTCCAACAACGTCTTTTTCTTTACTGTGGTTTGGCAGACCATCATATTTGCAACTGCCCCCCTCGGCCAAAAGATCAGGCTCACCAATCACGGCGGTATTGGTGAGCCATACTACAATCCCCACAACTTCTTCCAGGCAGGCTCCGAGTACTTTGTTCCCTGCTACCTTGACTTGGGAGGATAGGACACTATCTGTGGAGGCATATGTGGACTCTGGAGCCGACGAGTTTCCTCGACTTAAGGTATGCCACAGAATCGAGTATTCCGTTAATTTCTTTAGAGAATTTTGTTACAGCCCAAAACTTAGATGGTCACCCATTAGGACCAATCAAACATCGCACTCACTCTTTCTGGTAACCATACAGAGACCATCAGTTTCTGGGTCCTGAACGCCCCTGTGACACCACTTGTCCTCGGCCGATCCTGGTTGAATCTGCATGATCCCCACATTTCCTGGTCCACCGGTAAGATACTGGCCTGGAGCGACCACTGTCATGCCAATTGTCTCAGTTCTGCTGTTTTACGTTCCGAAGGACCCAGATCGATACCTTCCCCCGTTGACCTGTCTCTAATCCCGGAGATATATCATGACCTAGCCCCCGTCTTCAGTAAGGATCAAGCCTTGTCACTTCCACCCCACCGACCATACGACTGCACTTTTGATCTGATTCCCAACGCAGTTCTTCCTTCCAGCCGGCTATATAACCTTTCCCTCCCTGAGAAGCAAGCAATGAGGGACTACATCTCCGAGTCCCTGGCCTCTGGTATAATCAGACCCTCCAATTCCCCCAGTGGCTGCTGGGTTTTTCTTTGTCAGCAAGAAGGACAGATCCCTCCAGCCATGTATTGATTACTGTCAACTTAACAGTATCACTGTAAAGAATAAATACCCGTTACCACTACTCAATTCATCTTTTGAACCCCTTACGCCGGCTACCATCTTTACTAAATTGGATTTACGCAACGCTTATCTGGTACAAATCAGGGAGGGGGATGAGTGGAAGACTGCCTTCAATACTCACTTAGGTCATTTTGAGTATAAGGTCATGCCCTTTGGTCTGACTAATGCTCCTGCCGTTTTCCAAACACTTGTTAACGACATCCTCAGACATGATTCACCGTTTTGTTGTGGTTTACCTGGATGACATCCTGATCTTCTCCAAGAACCTGCAGGAGCACCAACAGCACGTCCGGCTTGTCTTACGCCTTCTGGAGAATCGTCTGTTCGTCAAAGCCGAAAAATGTGAGTTCCATTCTTCTTCTGTAGACTTTTTGGGATTTGTTATTGAAAAAGGACATATTAAGGCTGATCCAAAGAAAGTGAAGGCCGTGGTGGACTGGCCTCAACCCTCAACTCGTACTGAGTTGCGACGCTTCCTTGGATTTGCCGGTTTCTACAGACGGTTCATCAAGGACTTTAGTAAGTTGGCCGCACCTCTTCATGCACTTACCTCTTTCAGTGGAACCGTGATGCAGGAATGGCGTTCTGGAGCCTCAAAAGACGTTTCATCTCTGCACCCATCCTTGTTCATCCGGACCCAGACCTTCCGTTCATTGTTGAGGTGGACGCCTCCGACTCGGGTATAGGTGCAGTTCTGTCCAAGCCGGATAAGGTCCACCCATGTGCTTTCTTCTCCCGACGTTTATCCTCGGCTCAACGCAATTATGATGCTGGAAATCGGGAATTGCTCGCTCGCTGTACACGAGGCATTGAAGGAGTGGAGACATTGGCTAGAGGGAGCTAAATATCAATTCCAGGTCCTCACGGACCACCGCAACTTGTTACATGTCCGGGCGGAAAAAAGACTGAACGACAGACAGGCACGATGGTCTCAACTAGTCACTTTGATTATATTCTTTCTTTCAGACCGGGCTCCCGTAATACAAAGGCTGATGCCCGCTCCCGTCAGTTCTCGGAGAAGGGAATTGACGATGCCCCGGAGGAGACTATCATTCCTCTCTCAAATTATCGGCATGGTCACATGGGAAGTGGAGGGACATGTCAAGGAAGCCCTAAAGGTTAGTCCGGGACCCAAGGGAGGACCTCCCAACAAACTATTCGTTCCTCGCGACCGCGAGTTCTGGACTGGGGACACTCTAGTGTGTTCACCTGCCATCCGGGATTTCAGCGTACCCTATCCTTCATCCGCCGGCGGTTCTGGTGGCCATCCATGGCCAATGATACCCGTGAGTTCATTTCTGCTTGTGCCCGTAATAAGCCTTCCCACAGACCGCCTGCAGGACTATTGCTCCCCCTACCTGTTCCCAGTCGCCCATGGTCACACATATCTCTGGACTTCATCACTGGCTTCCCACCTTCCCAAGGTAACACCACTATTCTCACCATTATTGACCGTTTTTCTAAAGCCGCACACTTCTTTCCGCTACCCAAACTTCCATCTTCTTCCGAGACTGCTGATCTTCTCAGAAATCATATTGTCAGACTTCACAGAATTCCTGTGGACATCGTCTCGGACCGTGGTCCCCAGTTCACCTCCCGGGTGTGGCAGAACTTTTGCAAGGGAATCGGGGCCACGGTCAGTCTTACCTCGGGTTACCACCCTCAGAGCAACGGTCAAGCAGAAAGAGCCAATCAAAGTGTTGAGACCATGCTACGTTGTATCTCCGCCAGACAACCATCCCCTTGGTGCAAGTTTCTGTCTTGGGTTGAATTTGCTCATAATTCTTTGAAGAGTTCAGCGACCGGATTGTCACCTTTTGAGTGCTCCTTAGGTTACCAACCACCTATGTTTCATCAACAGGAAATTGAAGCTGCAGTTCCCTCTCCCCATAAACACATCAAGAGATGCCAGCAAATTTGGAAAGCCGCCCGGGCTTCCCTTATTAAATCCACTGAAAGAATGTGCCACAGGGCTAATCAGCGCGGCATCCCGGCTCCCTCGTATTCACCAGGTCAACAAGTTCTACGAACTAAAGATCTTCATCTTGAGGTACCGTGTCGTAAACTTGCACCCCGATTTGTAGGCCCATACACCATTGAGGCCATAATAAACCCTGCTGCTGTTAAACTTTCCTTACCTCCTTCAGTCAAGCGACATCCCGTAGTCCATGTTTCCCAGATCAAACCAGTTGTTACTTCCCCCCTCTCTGCCCCCAAACCCACCCCCTCTCAGGATTTTGGACAATGGTGACCCCCGTTTGGACCGTTAAGGAGATTCTCGGGGTCCGTCGGCAAGGTAGGGGGTTAGTTTATTTATTTGATTGGGAGGGTTATGGGCCTGAAGATAGGTCTTGGGTCCCTGCCTCTTACCTTGCTGACCCATCACTGCTTGAGGACTTCTATCGGGCCAACCCAGGAGCTCTTCGGCGCTCGTGGGGGGTCTCTCATAAGGGGGGGGGCACTGTTATGACACACGCTCAGTCTTCCCTGCCTTCATCTGCGGGAGCACTCGGCGGCTCAACTCTGAGTGCGTCCACACGCGCCACACCCCCTCGCGCACAGCGCGGACCGCTCACACACAGCTGGAGACGATCACCAATCGAGACACCTGGCAGTGATTACGGACGACAGAATAAAGATTCCCGTCGTTGGAACGTTGCTATTGCTTGCAGTAAGCCTCGCGTATCTGACTCTCACCAGCGATTTATTCCTGTGCTCGTTTTCCTCCTGCCTTGTTTGTGATCTCCTTCGTCTCTCCTTCCTTCCACAGCCCCTGTCTCCATTCCTCTGGAACCCTGATTTGCTCTCCTGGATCCCTGACGACACATTGCCTGGACTTTGGACGCTCTCTCATGCCCCACGACCACGCTCGAACACCGGTTTGCTTTTGCCTTCTCCCTCTGGTTTTGGACGCCACCATCCAACACGCACGACAACATTCTTTACGGTATTTCCATATGTTAATTCCAGCACATAGTTCACACTCAAACACATAGTAGCATACACATCCCACATAATCATTAATTACTCAATAAATATTGAGTTGGACTTCCACTGTTGTGCCGTCTCCTTCCACCCGTCTTCGCCCTAACAGTCTGCTGACGTATGCAGTAACATATTGTGTCATTTATCATTGTATTATTTTGTCAACTTTAAGGACAAGTTGAAAAATGTATTATAAATCCACTTGTTCATTTACTGTTAATATCTACTTACTTTCTGTTTCAACAGGTTCTATCTACACTTCTGTTAAAATGTAATAATCCCTTATTCTTCTGTTGTTTGATACTTTACATTAGTTTTGGATGATACCAAAAATGTTGGTAGTGATCCTAGACCGAGTAGTTAAATGATCATACATTAACCATATTCAAAGTCCTCATTTGTCCAGGGACATATTTCCTTAGTTCATAAAAATAATATACGTTTTTAAAAAAACGAAAAAAGATTTTGTGATGCTAATATTATTTTGTCAACTTTAAGGACAAGTTGAAAAATGTATTATAAATCCACTTGTTCATTTACTGTTAATATCTACTTACTTTCTGTTTCAACAGGTTCTATCTACACGTCTGTTAAAATGTAATAATCCCTTATTCTTCTGTTGTTTGATACTTTACATTAGTTTTGGATGATACCAAAAATGTTGGTAGTGATCCTAGACCGAGTAGTTAAATGATCATACATTAACCATATTCAAAGTCCTCATTTGTCCAGGGACATATTTCCTTAGTTCATAAAAATAATATACGTTTTTAAAAAAACGAAAAAAGATTTTGTGATGCTAAAATAGGAGTAAAGACTAGATACACTCTTGTACTTGGTATCTGTTATGTATGTTCCTATTATTTGTAAGTTTGTCTACGACCCATTAAGTAGACGGCACGGAGCTATTTCTTAGCGTGTCTTTATTTCAGTCGCACTTCAATACGACACAACATCCGGATTCCCATCATGCATTGCTTACAACTACGGCAAGTTGCGATGTCCAAAAACATAACATCTCCTCCCCCCTTAGAAAAAATCCCCCCCCCCCCAACAACAAATCCTTAGCAAAACACCATAACTCAACTGTATCATGGGCACTTCACCAATTTTTTTTTTTTTTTTTTTACATTGTTTGGTAACAGTTACCCAACATAACTCTGAGATGAGGTTAAACGGCCTCACCCCGTGACCACACCCATGGGGATTATTCTGCCCCAGTTGGTTTGGGTTGGTCTCTAAACATAGAGTCTATAAATTCAGGCGTTCTGGAGGACGGCGTTCTCTTACCGGATAACGGGGCTCAACAGAATGTTCAGTCTTACGGTCTCCGCTGGGTGACTCTGGAGCAGCCGTGCGTGTTGGAACATCCATCACAGGATCTTGTAGTGAAGAGTCAAAAGCAGAAGTCTCACCAGTATATTCCATTGTTCTTTGGGGTGGTGGCAGCAGGAGATGGGGTGCGCTGAACTCTAACTCGTTCGGAGTATCCACCGACGGCTGGTTGGGGGCCGCTGCTGTCGCCTGAAGAAGTTGATCGATGTGTCTTTTCCATACCAGTCCAGCAGCAGTACTGACGGTGTAAGAGACAGGACCAGATTGCTTTACTATAGTTGCAGGGACCCATCGGGGGCCAGTACTGTAGTTCCTTGCTAACACTGGCTCATCCGGAAAGAAGACTCTTTCTTTAGCCTTCTGCATTCTTTGTTGAATCTGTTTCTCCTGTTGATGCTGAACAATATCCTTCACCGTTGTCGGCTTCAGAAAGTCAAAGTTTGTTCGAAGGTTTCTTTTGAACATCAGAAAAGCGGGGGGAACTTTAGTAGTGGCATGGGGGGTATTCCTATAGCTCAACAGGAATCTATGCAATCTCTGATGAAATGATCCTTGCTCTTGAGATGTCTTTAAAGCTTTCTTCATGGTCTGCACAAACCTTTCAGCCAGACCGTTGGTCGCAGGGTGAAATGGTGCGGATCGAATGTGTTGTACGCCATTTGCTTCAAGGAAGGTAGTCATTTCTTGTGACACCAGTTGTGGCCCGTTATCTGAGACCAACTGAAGAGGAGAACCGAACCGGCTGAAAATCTCCCCCAGCCTCTCAATCGTCTTTGTAGTGGTAGTGGTTTTCATTATGGCCACTTCCGGCCACTTACTGTGGGCGTCCACACACACAAGGAGCATACAACCCTCTACAGGTCCTGCAAAATCAATGTGCACCCGTTGCCATGGTTCTTCGGGAAACTCCCAGGGATGTAGAGGAGCTAGTTGGGGTGCCTTCCTAACTTCTTGGCATGAGGAACAGGTTTTGGCGGTAGTCTCTATCTCTCTGTCCACTCCTGGCCACCAGAAGTAACTCCTTGCTATCTCCTTCATTCGAACTATTCCACTGTGACCTGCATGGAGCTGCTGCAGAACAGATTTACGCAATGATGGGGGAATAATCACCCTCCTCCCCCACAGTAAGCAACCAGATTGCACAGACAGTTCTGCTCTCCTGGAGAGATAAGGTTGAATACTGGGGGCATCGCCACCTGATCTACCCCCCATCACCATGTCCATCACCGCAGACAGGACAGGGTCCGTGCGAGAGGCCCTCCTCACATGAGCAGCAGAAACTGGCGCACCATCCACCTGACTGAAGTAAAATATTTCTGCTGCCCGTGGCTCAGGCCTGGTGATAGGAAGAGGCAACCTGGACAGTGCATCGGCATTGCCGTGCAGGTCGGCCTTGCGATACTTGATGTCATACGAGTGAGCCGACAGTAGCAACGCCCACCGCTGCATGCGACTCGCGGCAAGTGAGGGTAACCCAGTGTGCGACCCCAGGATGGTCGTCAGGGGTCGGTGATCCGTCAGCAGTGTAAACTGTCTCCCATACAGGTACTGATGGAACTTGCGAACCCCATAGACGATGCTCAACGCCTCCCGCTCTATCTGAGCATAGTTAGTCTCTGCTTTGTTCAAGGTCCGTGATGCAAATGCTATGGGCCTCTCTACCCCGTTCGGCATTAAATGTGAAATGACCGCCCCCACTCCATACGGGGATGCATCGCAGGCCAACTGAATGGGGAGTGATGGATCAAAATGGGTCAGAACCCCTGATGTCACTAATGTCTCCTTTGTTTTCTGAAAAACCTCTTGACAGGCATCACTCCAATTCCACTTCTTTCCTTGACAAAGCAGGTCATGTAGCGGCTTGAGCATGGATGACAAATTCGGTATAAAGCGGCCATAATAATTCAGTAAGCCCAAGAATGAACGTAATTGGCTAACATTCTCTGGCGGCGGGGCATCGACTATCGCTCTAACCTTTGACGGCGCAGTATGCAACCCTCGGGCATCAATTACATGTCCCAAATATTCAACAGACAGTTGAAAAAATTCGCATTTGTCTTTGCGAACCCTGAGCCCATACTCTTTCAGCCTTTGAAGAGCAGCATCCAAATTGTCCAGATGTTCTTGGTCCGTACTTCCTGTGCACAGAATATCGTCCAAATAGCACTGTACACCAGGGAGGCCATGTAGGATCTGATCCATGGCACGTTGGAAAAGTGCAGGGGCTGATGTGATCCCGAAAGGGAGTCGACAATATCTGAAAAGCCCCTTTTGCGTAGTTATGGTGAGCAAGTCTTTAGAATCCTCATGAACGTGCATCTGTAAGTAGGCTTGGTTCAGGTCTATTTTGCTAAACTTTTGCCCCTTACTCAGCCCGGCAAACAAATCGTCAATGCGGGGAAGAGGATACTGCTCTGCTGACAGTACAGGGTTCAGTGTCACCTTAAAATCTCCACAGATTCGTATTTCTCCCGTTTTCTTGGGTACGGGAACTATGGGCGTGGCCCACTCACTGACAGTCACCGGTTCCAAAACACCGCTTTTAACTAAGGCGTCCAACTCATCCCCCACTTTTGATCGAATAGCATATGGTACAGACCTGGCCTTCATAAACTTTGGTGTTGTTTTCGGTTTAATGTTTAGCTTAACAGTAATGTCCTTCATACTGCCCAACTCCTTCCGGAAAACCTCATCATGTTTCCTCAAAATAGCAGCTAGACTAGTAGCCGTTGGTGATACCATTTTTACAGTGTGCCAGCTTAGCTTCATTTCCTCTAGCCACACACGTCCCAGAATAGCCGGGTAATTACCTTTAACAATATAGATGGGGAGCTTCCTCACCTGATTGTTACTCTGGACCACGACATCAGTCATTCCTGCCATGGGTACAGGTTCCCCTAGATAGGTTTTGAACCTAGTATCAGACGGTCGCAGCGTAAGGTGTCCCAAAACTTTTTTGTAGACCCCCTCTGAGATGATGGATGCTTTTGAACCAGTGTCTATTTGCATACTCACTGGGTGCCCCTCCAGCATGGGCTCCACCCAGTAACCCTCTGAATCTTCACCCATCTTCATTATATTCAGTGTGTGTACACTCATCTCCTGTTCTCCTTCCGAAGAATCGCTGGACACAGTCTCCCGTTGTCTCACAGTGTGCACCTGTGTTTTCCTCCTGTTCTTCACAGAGTCATGTATGTTGGCAGACTTTGATGTTTTCTCCTTGTTCTTTTTTTTTAAGCAGGCCCGCTCGATATGGCCTCTTCTTCCACAACTGCGACAGTCCATATCCTTACACCAGCATGACATGGCTAGGTGTCCTGATTTTCCACAACGGAAACATGTCCCTTGTCCACTAGGTCTATCAGTTTGAACTGTATGCACTCCGCCTGTAGCGTTCATTTGGTGAGCCTCCTTTGAGGCCATTTCCATGGCGACACTGATTTCAATGACTTTCTGCAACGTCGGGTTACTTTCAGTCAGCAGTTTTTTCTGAGCGGCTTCATTTCTCAGTCCGAGGACCAATCTGTCTCTTAATGCATCATTTAAACCTTGTCCAAATTCACAATGCTCAGCTAATTTCCTCAGCGCTGCAACAAACATGGTAACAGATTCTCCCTCTTCTTGATTTCGTCTGTGGAATCTAAACCTCTCAGCGAGCATTAATGGTTTGGGTGAAAAATGTTGGGTCAGAACATCCACTGTTTCTGCATAGGTTTTGGTCCCCGGTTTGGTGGGCTGCAGCAGGTCACGCAACAAATTATATGTCTTTGGACCCATCACTGACAAAAATGTGGGTACTACTTTATCATTAGCAATGTCATTTGCCAATACAAAATAGTCAAAACGTTCTGCATATGCACTCCACTGTTCCACGTGCTCATCAAAAGGGCCAATATTACCAACAACTCCTGCCATTTTCCTTTCAGGCTCTTGGTTATAAGCAATATCTTCTGACAATTCCTCCTCCTCAGACGGGTCCTCCCTCCGGCGATGTCACGCGTCTCCTCTTCTCTTTTTTTTCTTCGCGCTGTTCACAACAGACGCAGGCTGTGACGCGCCAAATGCTAACTAGCCGCGTTAGCTTCTCTTCAGTAAATCACCGCCACTCATAAAACTTGACCACACACACACAATCCAAACATACCGCGCCCGTGGGACCTCAAACCACCTCGTCGCCACTTGTTATGTATGTTCCTATTATTTGTAAGTTTGTCTACGACCCATTAAGTAGACGGCACGGAGCTATTTCTTAGCGTGTCTTTATTTCAGTCGCACTTCAATACAACGACACAACATCCGGATTCCCATCATGCATTGCTTACAACTACGGCAAGTTGCGATGTCCAAAAACATAACAGTATCATTACAGTGGGATCCATCCATGGCATTTGTTTACATTGAGCTATTTTATCCTCTCACGGTGTGTAGTGAAGCATGTTTAGCTATTCTTTGTCCTGCGGTGATAACGATCGTGTAAGAAACTTACTTTATTTGTCGCCATGGAGGCAAGGATTAGTGATTTAGAAGTAGCTAAAACACTGCAGACTGTAGCTGGACATTATCCGCTAGCTAGCTAGCCATGTTTTAAAGCACCTCTTCCTGAGGGTGGTTCAGTGTTATATCTTCCCCTTTATCTTTAGTTTTTAAACCAAAATGCGTCCATTTTCCCTTTTCTGTCCACACACTCTGGCTGCTTGCAAGTACTCCGTGTGTGCTGCCGAACAGCAATGTCGATTCTAATACTCATTTCGATGATTCTAATACTCATTTAAAGGCCTACTGAAACCCACTACTGCCAACCACGCAGTCTGATAGTTTATATATCAATGATGAAATATTAACATTACAACACATGCCAATATGGCCTTTTAGTTTACTAAATTGCAATTTTAAATTTCGCGATAAGTATCCTGTTGAAAACGTCGCGGTATGACGCGTGACGTCACGGATTGTAGCGGACATTTTGTTCCAGCCGGATCCCAGTTATATTAGTCGGATAATTATACAGTATTCTGGACATCTGTGTTGCTGAATCTTTTGCAATTTGTTCAATTAATAATGGAGACGTCAAAGAAGAAAAACGTAGGTGCGAAGCAATGTAATTCGGCTGCCTTTTGCAACACAAACACAGCCGTGGTTTCCTTGTTTAAATTCCCGAAGGTGAAGCTTTACTATGGAACAGAGCGGTCAAGCCAACCTGGTTCCCTACCACATGTCAACCGGCAGGTTTTGGTGAGAAAATTGTGGTAATAAGTCGGCTCTTACTGTAGACATGAGCGGAGCCTGTGTCGTTCCTCGTGCGCCTGTCAAAGAGGCAGCTGCGGCGACTCTCTTGCCTCCTCCGACCGGCCTCCCTGAACATGGGATGCTTCCACTGAGGAGGAGGGGGGAAAAAAGCTCAGCCCGGCCCAACCGGCGGCCTTCGCTTCGCCTCGTCGAGAAACGTGGCTTCCCTCAGACACTGGCGGTCACCACACCCGTGGCCACATACCCTCCGACTTTCAGGAAGACATAATCTCACTACAACACTAGTAACACAAGCAGATAAGGGATTTTCCAGAATTATCCTAGTAAATGTGTCTAAAAACATGTAAATCGCTCCCACTGTCCTGTCTTTTTTGTTTTCTAGTCCTTCACTCTCACTATCCTCATCCAGGAATCTTTCATCCTCCCTCAAATTACGCTTTCTCGGTCCGAATCGCTCTCGCTGCTGGTGGCCATGATGGTAAACAATGTGAGGAGCTCCACAACCAGTGACGTCACACGCACATCGTCTGCTACTTCCGGTACAGGCAAGGCTTTATTAGCGACCAAAAGTTGCGAACTTTATTGTCGATGTTCTCTACTAAATCCTTTCAGCAAAAATATGGCAATATGGCGAAATGATCAAGTATGACACATAGAATGGACCTGCTATCCCCGTTTAAATAAGAAAATCTCATTTCAGTAGGCCTTTAACACACTTCCTTGTAGTCTAAATTATAGGTATTACTTGTACTTTTGTGTACTATTTTCCCCACAGTCACCTTTTAACTAGCCATCAACTGACATCCATTTGAAGTGGGAGAAAAAAGAAGTGTTATATTCAGGAAAGAATGTTAATGCACAACTGCATTTAACCATTATTTAAAGTATCCCTCCATATAATGTAAAATGAGAAACATAAAACACACATGCATATTGGACACAAAATGGACCAGGAGAGGTGTGTTTGTTTCTTTGAAACACATTTTAATCAGAGGCATTGCTTTTAAAAGAGGTTCAAATGAGGAAAATGACATTAAGTGCCATTACTGCAGAGCCAGTAAAGTACTTTAAAGATCCAGCTAGTAGCATTGATTACGCTGTGTAGAGGCTTTATTAAGGCGAAAATGTAAAGCGCAGAACAGATTGATTAGTTGGGTTTTTCCAGTATGATCACAATTTTATCTGGAGACATCATCTCAAGGTTCCTCTCGGCTCATCATCTCATCTGACTCACCAGTAGCAGAACATCAGAGGTTAAAAGCACCGCGCGGCCTTCCCTCCTCTGCTGGGCTTTAGGGATGGTGGGACTCAGGGAATTGGAAGTCAATGAAAGCATGCCTAATTTAGACCTCACTTCTCCTCCAGCTGCCAGAAATCAAGAGTGAGACTCCTTTCCTTTTTAGGGATCCCAGGGCACTGCGATCGGCAAGTGGCAATCCTGCATTCCAGTCTCAAGGAGGAGGGCGAGAAGGGGAGAGGTGACAGTCACAAGTTGAAAAACTTAAACGTGGAAATATTGTAAGATTAATATAAAACTTTCAGTTTGAGCTCGTTCACAATTTACTAGGATAAAGTCATTCAAGCTTAGCCTTGTAAAAACTAGCATCCTCCAGTCACACATTTAAATAACTAAGTGTGATAATTATATTAATACCCTCCTATAGCACAGATTGTGCTATAGGAGGGTTAGGGTGAGCAAATCAAGGGCTCCTTTTCTCCTAGCTCAGGTAGCCGAGTTTACAGTTGGTGGAAAACTTCCCTAGAACTCACGGTAAACAAAAAGGTGTTGAATGTTTCGGAGGAAGATATTTCACGTGCTATTTGCAGCAAATGTTCTGTAAATATTCTGCGAGAATGGGAAAAAAACATCACGATTCAACACGTCCCATTGGGCTCATACGGTATACCGGTACTAGTATGGTATCGTGGTACTAATGAATCAAACACGGTACTGTACTGTTTGAAAAGTACTGGTTCAGAAAATATATATATATTTTTTTACAGGCATGATGGCGCGTCATGTAGTGACATTGCTGGTTTTACGAGCAGAGGAGCATGTCCGGCAGTGCACACACACAGAGTACTTACAAACAGACGATTGTTGACAAAAAAAAGGAGAATGGTGCTTTAGCTCGTTAGCGGATAATGTCCATCCGCAATCGGCAGTGTTTTAGGTACTTCTAAATCCTTAATCCTCGCCTCAATGGCGACAAATAAAGTATGTTTCTTACAAGTAACATTATCACTGGAGTACAAAGAATAGTTAAACATGTTTCACTGCACACCGAAGCTCACCGGCGTCATTATGTAAACAAATACTGCAATGGTTACATCGATATTTTTTATCGTCAAAAAAAAATGTTTTCTTTAAATTCATATTGTTATTAACTCAGCAAATGTGTCCCTGGACACATGAAGACTTTGAATATGATAAATAAATAAATGATAAATGGGTTGTACTTGTATAGCGCTTTTCTACCTTCAAGGTACTCAAAGCGCTTTGACACTACTTCCACATTTACCCATTCACACACACATCCACACACTGATGGAGGGAGCTGCCATGCAAGGCGCCAACCAGCACCCATCAGGAGCAAGGGTGAAGTGTCTTGCTCAGGACACAACGGACGTGACGAGGTTGGTTCTAGGTGGGATTTGAACCCGTGCCCCTCGGGTTGCGCACGGCCACTCTCCCACTATATATATATATATATATATATATATATATATATATATATATATATATATATATATATAATATGACCAATGTAGGATGATGTAACTACTTGCTATTGGATCGATACCTAAATTTGTGGTATCATCCAAAACTAATGACGTCCTGTCACACTGGGTGTGAGTTTTCCTTGCCCTTATGTGGGCCTACCGAGGATGTCGTGGTGGTTTGTGCAGCCCTTTGAGACACTAGTGATTTAGGGCTATATAAGTAAACATTGATTGATTGATTGATTGAAATGTATCAAACAACAGAAGAATAAGTGATTGTAACATTTTAACAGAAGTGTAGATAGAACGTGTTAAAACAGAAAATAAGCAGATATTAACAGTAAATGAACAAGTACATTACAAATCTTTTTTTACTGATTGTCCTTTATAATGTTGACTTTATCAGCCACCTAAAACTGCAGCATTGCAACAACAGTGTTTTGAAAGCCGACAAACACGCCTGCTGTACTAAAAAGAAAAAGCTGTCCCAAAGCCAGCCTCAAACGGATAATTATTGGGAGAGAAATGATGACATCATATCAATAAATCTGAGTATATATATATATATATATATATATATATATATATATATATATTAAAGAGCTTTGATAAAAATGTAAATAAAGCTACTCCAATGTGACGAGTTACCTGGACCGTGCTGTAGGTGGGTTAGGGTGAGCAAATAAAGCGCTCCTTTTTTCCTACCTCACTGTAAAATAACAGGCGTGTATCGTTTTAACTTGCTAATGTTCTGCAAACTTTATGCGTGAGGGGAAAGAAGCACAGTGCATCAACACATCAAAACTTATCAGCCGCCTGAAGTTCAAAGTCAGCCACCAAGAAAGGCGTGAACACAAATAAATCAACATTTGAACAATAATAGATAAGTTATTATGCTATTGGCTTAAACAATTAAAATGCAGCCTGTGCAAAAATAGTTTAACTCACTCCAAAAAATGTTTTATTCTGTTTTGTTTTCTCATTTTTCCAACAAAAGCAAAGGCATATAATAATCATCAAAGCCTATATTTGTCATGTGGGAGGTATATTGTTGTAATGTAATATATTATAATCTCAGCAAAGACCATTTTAAATTGATAATCCTAAGAATCCTGACTAGAGGCCCGGTTATAATAAGCGGACGAGAGCGAAAAATCACTGATTTGAAAAAGAAAGTATTCCATCCTCTTGAAGGAGGAATAATTCAATTAAAACCCACTCAGACGAAATGCTTATTCAAGTTATTGAAAAGACTTCAAAGTAATATTTCACGCTGGAGGTCAACTCCTCCAGTCACAGCTCTAAAAAGCTTATTATTAAACTAATGCCATTACTAGCATGTCATCAGTGAAGTGAAAAACAGCAACATAAAATATGCCAGACCTGCGAAACACCTTTTTACGATTGCTAATCTTGCCTAAACACGACAAATCTGCACTCAAATGAGGTTGTAATGTAACTTTTATGTTAAAGGAGCCATAAGTAATAATGTTATGTCAAATCATCATTAAATGATATTGTCAAAAGGCATTAATAAATCATCTTTTCCAATACCTTTATAACTGATAACAGTAGATCACAGAGCTATGCTCATTTCAAAAATATATTTACAGCCCCGAAATCTTATTGTCTTCATTTCGATGCCCCGCACTCCACCGTTTGACCAATTAAAAAGTCTGTGAGTGTGTCACATCCAGGTTGCCAGTTACACACCGCCATCTTCGTCTGGCTACTGTCACTGGTAAAGTTACTAAAGAAGTCAGACCTTAGTACATCTAAAAGTTACCAGTCTCAATTTATTCATCACAAAGCCAGGAACAAAACCAGGGATTGTATCGGGGATGCCTTTGAAAGATGGAGACTTTTGAAGGCGGAGAAGGCGCCAAACTTGCTAATTTGCTAATGTCTGTTGAGTAAGTATGTGTTGCAGTCACTTTTGTGTGTCAACAAAGGCTAAATATAAAATGTGACCAGTCGACACGCGGATCGCGTGTTGGAAAAGCGGGCGCGACAACATATTGTAGAGGAGGTTAAAGACATTGCCAGCACTGCACACCCTCAGTATTGAAGTCCAGGTGAAAATTGGAGAATGTTATCCCCGCGTGATTTCTGAGAGAGGCACTAAAATCCGGAAACCTCACGGAATAGTCGTTGGGGTCGGTAATTTAGCAGCCGAGCCACATCAGAGTGATCAAAGAGCCGCATGCGGCTCCGGAGCCGCAGGTTACCGACCCCTGGCATAGAGGGGACCATTATGCAAAACCAAATCCAAGTCCTGGCTATTTCTTATGACTATTTATTTTCCTGCCCTCAGCTGCAAGTTTAATCATTCTGTTGACATCTATTATTCTGTTTACTTGTGGAGCGCAACAAGATTGACTCCAATTGGCTGTTGTCACGGACATTTCTGCCATGTTTGATGGAGGTAATATGTATGCTCACAGCTGATCACAATGATTGAACTGAAATGTCCCACCTCCTCATCAGACATTTGGACAATTTTGTGTCAGAAAAGTTCCAGGACTGCTCCTGTTAATGGCCTTTTTCCATAAACTGCCTTGTCCACTCTGCGTTCTTGAAGAGTAACCGACGATCAATCATTACATCGACAAAAATATCATGCGGCGTTCGCTGAGTTCACCGTGCGAGAAGAGGCACGCGTTTTGGCAGGACAACTCACACTCTCTAAGCCAGGGGTCACCAACGCAGTGCCCGCGGGCACCAGGTAGCCCGTAAGGAACAGATGAGTCGCCCGCAGGCCTGTTCTAAAAATAGCTCAAATAGCAGCACTTACCAGTGAGCTGCCTCTATTTTTTAAATTGTATTTATTTACTAGCAAGCTTGTATCGCTTTGCTCAACATTTTTAATTCTAAGAGAGACAAAACTCAAATAGAATTTGAAAATCCAAGAAAATATTTTAAAGACTTGGTCTTCACTTGTTTAAATACATTCATTAATTTTTTTACTTTGTTTCTTTCAACTTTCAGAAAGACAATTTTAGAGAAAAAATACAACCTTAAAAATGATTTTAGGATTTTTAAACACACACACACATATATATATATATATATATATATATATATATATATATATATATATATATATATATATATATATATGTATAAATATTTATATATATATATATATACCTTTTTACCTTTTAAATTCTTTCCTCTTCTTCCATCCATCCATCCATTTTTCTACCGCTGATTCCCTTTTGGGATCGTGGGTGGCGCTGGCTACAATTGGGCGGAAGGCGGGCTACACCCTGGACAAGTCGCCACCTCATCGCAGGGCCTCTTCTTCTTCTTTCCTGACAATTTAAATCAATGTTCAAGTAAATTAATTTTTTTTATTGTAAAGAATAATAAAATATATTTTAATTTAATTCTTCATTTTGGTTAGTTTTTTTTCGACGAAGAATATTTGAGAAATATTTCTTCAAACTTATTATGATTAAAATTCAAAAACATTATTCTGGCAAAGCTAGAATATCTGTAGAATCAAATTTAAATCTTATTTCAAAGTCTTTTGAATTTCTTTTAACATTTTTGCTCTGGATAATCTAGAACACATAATGATTTGTCTTTGTTAGAAATATAGCTTGGTCCAATTTGTTGTACATTCTAACAAAGTGCAGATTGTATTTTTACCTATTTAAAACATGTCATCAAAAATACATATTTTTTGTAAGAAATCATTAAGATGTTCAGTGTTTCCACAGAGATAAATACCATGAATTATTAATAATAACATAGAGTTTAAGGTAAAATGAGCAAATTGGCTATTTCTGGCAATTTATTTAAGTGTGTATCAAACTGGTAGCCCTTCGCATTAATCAGTACCAAAGAAGTAGCTCTTGGTTTCAAAAAGGTTGGTGACCTCTGTTCTAAGCCTTGTTTTTTCCTACTGTTTCGAGCGGGGCACAAACCCACGTCACCTGTGTGAGAGACAAGCGTACTACTACTGAGCTAAAAGCATAAATACTATTCAATATTATATTTATTGAATAATTTCATTATTAAACAGCTTTAAATTGTAATTTGTTGCTTCGATGACTCGTTTAATGAGCTTAGTTAACAGAAATGCATAAAACTTTAATAGAGCGCACATGAAAGTGATTCACCTACTATGATGTAGATCAGGCCTGGGCAATTATTTTGACTCAAGGGCCACATTTAGAGAAAAAAATGGATCTGGGGGCCGGTATATCTACTTTTAGGAACACTAATACAAAACCTCACAATAATGTCTGATTGAATGCTGAAAACGTTATGACAGAGGCCTTAAAAACATAATGGAAATGTTATTTTTTTCTATGATGGATAATACACTGAATATTGACAAAATATGAACGTCACACCCCCTTTCGATCTACACATTTTACAGTCAAAAATGCAGCAAACTGTAAAATATGAACGCGAAGGGTACAAAATAAACCGCCCTACAATCTGTTATATCTGATACATCACTAAGCTTCAGAACTTTGTTGTGAAAATCTCCTTCTGCGCCCACACTGCTTGGTGCCTCATCTGAGCTGCTGTGACTTACATTACCATAGTAACTAATTAGATGACCATAGTAACTAATTAGATGACCATAGTAACTAATTAGATGACCATAGTAACTCGTATATTATCCATAAGTGCAGATTCCAACCATTGGAATACTTTGTATTGTTGAAGACTTACGGTCATTAGGAAACATCACTGTACATCATAATGGCAGCTACACTTTCCATCATAAAGATCTAAAAAAATTATTTGGGAATGTCCGGCGGGCCAGATTGAAAAGCTCAACGGGCCGCATGTGGCCCCCGGGCTTTAATTTCCCCAGGTCTGATGTTGATTGTGTGGCGAGTGTGTGGCGGGGAGGTTAGAGTGCCAAGAGAGCTGGCTCCAAGAAGAGGGAGAATGAGAGCAAAGGGCCCGAAAAGTAAAAGAGAAAGGTTTTGCCTATTATTTACACTAAAAAAGAAAAAAATATATGTGCATGGTCTAACGTAGATGGCGTTTCACAACAGCACGACATCAATGGTACAGCACATTACAGGAGACTTCATGTTTAAGTGCAGCAAACGTAGTAAAAGTCTATTTTGGCAGCTAACGCCATCTTATATGTTTGACCTACATAAGAAGTGTTTTATTTAAACATGCAGGCATGCGAAGACATGTTAGCAAGTACAGTTTGTATGTTAATGCTAACAAGTTGCTTGTCCTAATATCAAATGTATGTCCTCTGCTGTCCTGTGTTTTTTATACACTTTGATTTCTATTTTACTGTTTTAATTGATTTTACCCTTTAAAATAGTTTTTAATCATATTTATTTTTATATTGTTTTTATACTAGTTTTATATTTATTTATTTTTTGTTTTTATTCAGTCATTGGTGGAGCATAATATTGTTTATTAATATTGTTTTTAACAGGGCTGTGAAGCACTTTGGAAACGTTCTTGTTGTTTAAATGTGCTATATAAATAAAGTGGATTGGATTGGGTATGTACGTCTTAAAATATGTGTTACTTTTTACTTTTAATTCATCATACTTTATCAGACATTCCTTTTTGTTTAGTTTGGTTCTTTATTACTTAATACCTGGTTTTATGGCTATTTTTATAGTTTTTCTTATTTAAAAAATACATTCAAGCAATAAATAGCGACGTCCCAATGGCAAAAGTGCAATTTAAAAGTTATGTGCATTTATTGAAAGAAACAATAATGGACATCAACTATTTTACTTACTTTCCCTAAAAGATGTATTATAAAGTACCGTATTTCCTTGAATTGCCGCCGGGGCGCTAATTAATTTAAAACCTCTTCTCACTCCTGCACTTACCAAAGGTGTGCGGTAAAAGTGAGCATGCGCTAATTATTTTAAAACCTCTTCTCACTCTGACACTTACCAAAGGCATGCAGTAAAAATTTGAGTGTGATGTAAGCTTGGACCTTAAATCCTACTGAATAGCTCTTAATCTTCTTACCTTTATGTGATTTCAAATTACCGGTATTGAAATCAGCCTCCTCCATTTTTAAAATCATGACAGGGGAAGTGTCACTCGTGACGTCACGAGTTTGACCAGGCGGTAATACTAAGCATGCAGTAATTATTTTACGAAGCGAGTTTGACCCGGCAGTAATTCAAGGCAGGCGCATACTATATGCCCTGCGGCAATTCAAGGAAATATGGTATGTATTTTTTTGTCGATTACTCAATCAATATCAGCAGCCCAAAATGTTTTCTTCTTTCCCAAGCTTAAGGAGGTGGTCAAGGAAAGATTTTGACAACAGCAAGATAATCTTGTCGAGTTTGAGTTCATTTGCAACATGCGTGCATACAACATGATGCATCACCATTTTCAGTATCTCTATTCAACATTTACCATGAATTGATTTACGTGGACCCCGATTTAAACAAGTTGAAAAACGTATTCAAATGTTACCATTTAGTGGGCAATTGTACGGAATATGTTCTGCGATGAGGTGGCGACTTGTCCAGGGTGTACCCCGCCTTCCGCCCGATTGTAGCTGAGATAGGCGCCAGCGCCCCCCGTGACCCCGAAAGGGAACAAGCGGTAGAAAATGGATGGATGGATGTACTGTACTGTGCAATCTACTAATAGTTTCAATCAATCAAAACATGTTCGAATAAGAAGTAGGAAGAAACGCAGCTAATTTAATCCTACCCATTTTACTTAACATAGAACTTGCTAACACTTTTGTTCACTTACTGTTATCAATTTATTCACAATATACTCCATAAATAAAAACATTAAACATAAATAATAATTAGTGAAGTAAGTTATATTTCATTTGGTCGGATAAATAAGATTATCCAAAAAATGAATGGATGGATGAAATAAATTCTAAATGTTTATCATGGTTCTTCTTCTTTGTACTTTGTAAACACTTTAAGTTTGAAGAGTTTCTTGAAGTGGATTATAGTAGTACTTTGTTTGATTTCTTTACTTAATCCATTCCGTTATTTAATTCCACATACTGACATACTGAAAGTCTTTAGGGTTGTGCGTGCATATAAATTTTTAAAATTACATTTTTATCTAAGATGATATTTCTCCTCTTCCAACTCACCTTATTTCAGCGTATCTGTGAGGAACTCGCACGGCTGCGGTCATTGTGACCCCAAGATGTGGGGAAACAGGAGAATGACATGCAGGTAAGAGTCTTATATTGTACTCTAAGTAGGAGGAGTGGTCATGCATGCAGCAAAAGTTTCTTAACATATTTAATCCTCGAGCCCTGAAGAACAGGCGAGGCATCTATCCATCCATTTTTCTACCGCTTATTCCTTTTGGGGTCGCGGGGGCGCTGGCGCCTATCTCAGCTACAATCGGGTGGAAGGCGTTTTACACCCTGGACAAGTCGCCACCTCATCGCAGGGCCAACACAGATAGACAGACAACATCCACACCCACATTCACACATTAGGGCCAATTTAGTGTTGCCAATCAACCTATCCCCAGGTGCATGTCTTTGGAAGTGGGAGGAAGCCGGTTCAATTCCCGCTTCCGCCATCCTAGTCACTGCCGTTGTGTCCTTGGGCAAGACACTTTACCCACCTGCTTCCAGTGCCACCCACACTGGTTTGAATGTAAATTAGATATTGGGTTTCACTATGTAAAGCGCTTTGAGTCACTAGAGAAAAAGCGCTATATAAATATAATTCACTTCACTTCATTCACGGGGAGGACATGCAAACACCACACAGAAAGATCCCGAGCCTGGGTTTGAACCCAGGACTGCAGGACCTTCGTATTGTGAGGCAGATGCACTAACCCCTCTGCCACCATGAAGCCCCAGGCGAGGCAGGCATACTGTAAATAGCAGCCTGATTGGCAACTGCAACCAGGTGTGTCAGGCGGCCAATCGGGGACAGGTGAGGGAAACGAGCGCTCAGGGAGACATGCGGGAAGTGGAACAAAAATAAGAGCGCTGACAGGAAATGAACACCACCAACTAAGGAAACATTACCAGACATGAAGTGACGGATGGTCACAGAATCAGTGCCTTTCAACGGACCAAAATCCGTTGAAAGATGCCAGGTAACTTTCCTGTGGCTGTGGTCACAACTCAGTGGTCAAAAATCTTCAAACTTATCAAAAACCCCGGTAGCAAACTTATTTGCGTCCTCTCCCATTGACAGGAGTGACAATACATTTGACTTTAGTAGCGAGGCCCCGTCACTTTTATTTATGACGCAGAATCGACAGTATTGAAATGAATCATATGAAGAAAATCCTATTACCGTATTTTCTGAGACCATAGAGCGCACCGGATTACACGGCACACTGCCGATGAGCGTGTTAATTAAGGTATTTTTTCATACAAAAGGCGCATCGGGTTATAAGGCACATTAAAGGGTTCATATTATGATGTTTTTCTAAATATAAAAGACTTGCTTGTGGTCTACATAATATATAATAATGCTTATTTGGTCAAAATGTTACATAGATGAAGTTTTACAGATCATCTTCAAGTGGCTTTCTGACAGTCGCTTCATGATGCGCCATTTTGTGGGCGGTCTTATTTACGAGCCTCCACTTCGACAGCCTCTTCTCCCCGTCATCTTTGTTGTTGCGGTGTAGCGTGCAAGGACGGGAGTGGAAGAAGTTTCAAAAGATTGAACTAACTGTTTTAATGACAATCAGGCTTTACTTCAATCAATAACAGAACAGCATCTCCTCATCCGTGGCTCACTAGTGCAACAACAAGGCCGGAAATGCGTCTTGTGAAAAACTGCCAACCGGAACTCACTAATAACTAAAGTTCCTTGGGTTGATTACATAACTCACCACACCGGTAGTTTTTAGCGCTTCCATAGCAAGATATAAGATAGAACTTTACACTACTTTATATTAAAAATGACAACAGTGGAGGATGAATGTCCCATAACAAGAAGATAGGGAAAAAGAAGAAACCTATAGACTACGACGTTGGCACGTACTACGGTGTCGGATGCGCGCAAATTTTCAGGACTTATGCAGATCTTAAATACTCTTCAGCAGGTACCAGAAGGTACGAAAAGTTGGTTTTGCATAATATAGTGAAACAAAAAAACAGATAACACGTCTGCTAATGAGGGCCATTTTGCGGTGCCGTTATTTTAATACTTGTACAATGTCTGACTTTGGTAGGCGTAATGGGCCGACAATCCATTAATCGGTGCTGCTTCAAAGTCGTACTAAAACATTTTGACAGATTTTTGAGTGCTGTGTGCAATGTTCTTTATTTTCAATGGAACATTTAACGTTTTGGTGTTGTTTACTGGCGTCATATTGTAGTCTACACGTATCTCTTATGGGTGACTGCCATTTACTGGTCACACTTATCATTACACCATGTACCAAATAAAATAGCCTTGAGATCCGTAAGCACAACCAGAATGATTCCGTACATTAGGCGCACCAGGTTATAAGGCGCAATGTCAATTTTTGAGAAAATGAAAGGATTTTAAGGGCGCCTTAGTCTGATAAATACGGTTGGTTCACGACCTTGACTCATTGGATTATTGGTCGGGTCTGAATGGGTAGAATGACTTCATCAGACAGGTAGCTGGCAGGCCACTTAGTATCGTAGCAACCAGCAAACTCCACACGGCAGCCATAGTCATTCTAAAACTAGCCCGGCTCGCTCCTCGGCCAATCGCGAGAGACCTCGGATCATAAATAACAGACGGTTCCTCCGAACCGAAGTCAGGTCCACGCTGAATGAGTCAACAAACGCTTTCTCCAGTGGCTCGCTACCGGATTCTTCTGCTTGATGGAAGACACACAGTTAGTTTTATGGCGATAGAGAAGATGGAGACCAAAAGAAGATGGAGTCTATGATTAGTGAGTCATAATGAGGGCTGTGGGACAGGACTATGTTATTAAAGACTGGACTGTCAGCTGAATGATGAGCACAAACAGCACAGGGTTAAAGTCGTCTATGTAAAGATTTAAGTAGCAAAACATGACTAGTGGACTTTCCTGAGCACATTTCTCGTCATCTCAATAGCAGAAGCTCGCTTGTATGCGTCGAGGATCTTTTATTATTTCCCAACATGCGCATGTTCCACCACTCCACCTCCAGGGCCTTATATTTAGATTTTATGACCAATATCGAATTCCGACCCAAGATGTTGTCAGTGGTGTGATTAAAGATGTCACTTCTACGGGTTGGGAAGTTATGAGCGCAATTACATCTCATGGCTGAGAGAGGACATTAGTACATTTGTTCGATCAAGCCCGCTGCTTACAAACTCTCAGGTGATGGGAGAGGAGCAAATAGAGACGTAAACAAAGTAACACGACACTCGCAGGATTCAGCCAGCGTCTTGAAAGTCATCTTGTCGCATGATCTACAACAAACAATCTGACTCAGGACATCGGCAGACGCCAGTGTGTCTTATCGCCTTCTTTTTGGACTAAGTCACTGATAAAACAATCTTGACCCTAACCTTGGCATTTATTGTATTACGGGGTGTAACCCCCCTTCTCCCGGGTGCAGCTGGGTACAGACCGCACCTGTCATCTATTGCAGTGGTTCTCAAATGGGGGTACGCGTACCCCTGGGGGTACTTGTAGGTATGCCAAGGGGTAGGTGAGATTTTTTGTTTTTAAACTAGAAATAGCAACGATTCCAAAATCCTTTATGAATATATTTATTGAATAATATTTCAACAAAATATGAATGTAAGTTCATAAACTGTGAAAAGAAATGCAACAATGCGATATTCTGTGTTGACAGACAGATTTTTTTGTGGAAATGTTCCATAAATATTGATGTTAAAGATTCCTTTTTTTGTGAAGAAATTTTTAAAATTACCGTATTTCCTTGAATTGCTACCGGGGCGCTAATTAATTTAAAACCTCTTCTCACTCCTGCGCTTAGCAAAGGCATGCGGTAAAAGTAAGCATGCGCTAATTATTTCAAAACCTCTTCTCCCTCCAGCACTTACCAAAGGTATGCAGTGAAAATTGGAGTGTGATGTAAGCTTGGACCTTAAATCCTACTGAATAGCTCTTAATCTTCTTCCCTTTATGCGATTTCAAATTATCGGTATTGAAATCAGCCTCCTCCATTTCGAAAATGATGACAGGGGAAGTGTCACCTAACTCCTAATTAGTCTGCTGACGTATGCAGTAACATATTGTGTCATTTATCATTCTATTGTTGTAAAAAATTATCATTAATCTACTTGTTCATTTACTGTTAATATCTGCTTATTTTCTGTATCAACATGTTCTATCTACACTTCTGTTAAAATGTAATAATCACTTATTCTTCCGTTGTTTGATACTTAATATTAGGATTGAATTATACCACAAATTTAGGTATCGATCCCATGCCAAGTAATTTAAGTCCTCATGTGTCCGGGGATGTATTTCCTGAGTTTATAAATCTAATATGAATTTTAAAAAAGGAAAAAATATTTTGTGACGATAAAAAATATCGATGTACTGTATTTCCTTGAACTGCCACCGGGGCGCTAATTAATTTAAAACCTCTTCTCATTCCTGCGCTTAGCAAAGGTGTGCGGTAAAAGGAAGCATGCGCTATTTATTTTAAAACCTCTTCTCACTATGGCACTTACCAAAGGTATGCAGTAAAAATTTGAGTGTGATGTAAGCTTGAACCTTAAATCCTACTGAATAGCTCTTAATCTTCTTCCCTTTATCCGATTTCAAATTATCGGTATTGAAATCAGCCTCCTCCATTTTGAAAATGATGACAGGGGAAGTGTCACTGGAGACGTCACGAGTTTGACCAGGCGGTAATACTTACGGGAAGCATCCATTTTGAAAATGATGACAATAAAAATTTGAGTGTGATGTAAGTTTGGACCTTAAATCTTACTGAATAGCTCTTAATCTTCTTCCCTTTATCCGATTTCAAATTATCGGTATTGAAATCAGCCTCCTCCATTTTGAAAATGATGACAGGGGAAGTGTCACTCGAGACGTCACGAGTTTGACCAGGCGGTAATACTTACGGGAAGCATCCTCGGAAAACTCGCTCTTTTTTTTTTTACTTTTAGAGAACAGACCTAAGTTGTTTATTATTTGCACTTAAAATACTTACCTTTGTTGTTATTTATAGAACCCACTTTAGTTGTTTATTTACTTGTTTTTCGAAAGCGCGGGAATTACCTACCATGGTGTCGCTGAGTTCCGGAGTGGGCGTTTCCGCCGGGCACTACGGGCGGAAGTACCCTGGCGCTTTTCTGTATTTCATTTTTTATTGAATGTTTTTTTCTTTTAGAGAAACAAACTAAGTTTTTTCCATCATTGTTGCATTCAATACCTTATTTTATTTAAATCCAATCGTGTTTTTTAGAACCGTGGCGTGACGAAATATGGATACGGGTCAGCCCCTGTGGGCGGAAACAACGACCGCAGCGTGATATGGTTCCGCCTTCTCCTTCCCCTCTGAAAATGGCCACCATTTCGACCAAAACAACCGTTTTATGAGCCGATTTCAATATCCTGTGCAAAGAAAATACGGAGAAGTGACACGGGGGTATCCAGAACATCCCGTTGGTGGCCATAATTGCCCTCTTTAGGACACACGTCGCCATTACAATGATGTACGTGAGATGCGCGACAGCGCCGCAACGTGGCAAAACCGCGACACTACACACCCATATAATTACACTGGGGGCTTATTTCCACCTCAAATTTTGAAACGTCTGGGTTATTTTAGGCCGCCAAACAACACAAACAACAACAATTATTTTTGATTCAGCCCCCTACGACCCCCTTAAGCCCACTAAAGCACGCAGGATACAAAAAACAAACAACAAGGGGGAAAGGTCCTGACAATGTCAGAAATGACAACAGGAGACACCCCCCCAGGGAATCGAACCTTGATAATCAAGACAGCAATTTTGGCCTCAAAGCCAAAAGCATTTATAACATCATTGAAATCATTCACCACCTAAAAAGATTATCCCAAAAAACAACAACCACACTATATAACAACAATGGGACTTACCTTGGCTACCATGATTAAACACGAGGTCACCAACCGGAGGCATTGATCATGGGGAATTCTAAAAATTGGGCCTACACCACAGTTATCTTCATGAGAGCACACTACCAAAAAACATTGCAATCAAAAGTTGATCAACTGGTTATGTTTATTGGAGAGGGCTGGAAAGCTCCGTTCCAGGTGGCCTTAGCGTGGGCAAAAAAATCATCTGGGATGTAGTCTGGCGGTTGAGACCCTGAAGCAAGCCGTCTGGGTTGACACCCGGGTTGTCACTGGGGTGATGCGCTCCGCCGCTGTTGACTATCGTGTTTACGATGGTGGCCACCATGACCGACCCTGTTCACAGGGACTTGTGCCCTGAGTTGGCTCAAAGGGAGGCAGGTGACCTCGATCCCCTTCCCCCTCTTTTCGCCCTCTTCAGCAGTCACGGAACCACCCAAAGTGCAGAGCGGGGCTAGACAGCGTGACCCTTGCAGCCACACCTATGGGTGGAGACCTCGACCTCGGTCTCACCTGCAAGGCAAAAACGTTGTGGTTGTGGTACATTGAGTGGTACATACAGTGGGGAAAAAAAGTATTTAGTCAGCCACCGATTGTGCAAGTTCTCCCACTTAAAATGATGACAGAGGTCTGTAATTTTCATCATAGGTACACTTCAACTGTGAGAGACAGAATGTGAAAAAAAATCCAGGAATTCACATTGTAGGAATTTTAAAGAATTTATTTGTAAATTATGGTGGAAAATACGTAATTGGTCAACCATTCAAAGCTCTCACTGATGGAAGGAGGTTTTGGCTCAAAATCTCACGATACATGGCCCCATTCATTTTTTCCTTAACACGGATCAATCGTCCTCTCCCCTTAGCAGAAAAACAGCCCCAAAGCATGATGTTTTCACCCCCATGCTTCACAGTAGGTGTGGTGTTCTTGGGATGCAACTCAGTATTCTTCTTCCTCCAAACACGACAAGTTGAGTTTATACCAAAATTGATAAATGGATGATACAGCAGAGGATTGGGAGGATGTCATGTGGTCAGATGGAACTAAAAAAGAACTTTTTGGTATAAACTCAACTCGTCGTGTTTGGAGGAAGAAGAATACTGAGTTGATCGAAAGTCACGGTCATTCAATGTTGGTTTCAGGCCATGCCGCTTACGTGGAGTGATTTCTCCAGATTCTCTGAACGTTTTGATGATATTACGGACCGTAAATGTTGAAATCCCTAAATTTCTTGCAATTGCACTTTGATAAACGTTGTTCTTAAACTGATTGACTATTTGCTCACACAGTTGTGGAAAAAGGGATGTACCTCGCCCCACCCTTTCTTGTAAAAGACTGAGCATTTTTTGGGAAGCTGCTTTTATACCCAATCATGGCACCCGGCTGTTCCCAATTAGCCTGCACACCTTTGGGATGTTCCAAATAAGTGTTTGATGAGCATTCCTCAACTTTATCAGTATTTATTACCACCTTTCCCAACTTCTTTGTCACGTGTTGCTGGCATCAAATTCTAAAGTTAATGATTATTTGCAAAAAAAAAACGTTTATCAGTTTGAACATCAAAATTTGTAGCGCATTCAACAGAATATGGGTTGAAAATGATTTGCAAATCATTGTATTCCGTTTATATTTACACCTAACACAATTTCTCAACTCATATGGAAACGGGCTTTGTAGTACAAAGCTGTTCTTCAAAGAATCCATAGAATGAATATAAAAGTGATGTGGGAAATGTCAGCTTGTTGCCTTTACTTGGGAAAAAACTCTACCAAGTGTCCTTGCATCAACCATGCAGAACCAAACTCTGCAGTGTTTGCTCAAACAAGGATGACAGATCAGCTAAGTCAGCAAATAAAACGTGTCATTGGAAACCAGAGCTCATGTCTTGGACCTTGGTTCTGCAGCGGTCTGCAGAGTCCTTGCAAAGGTGTTTGAGAAACTTGATTAAAATGTCTATTAGTCAAAATAAAAAAAGCGGAGAAGACGAACAATAGGTTGTCTTTATGGTCTGTGGTGAGTAATGATGAATTCTGGCCTGTTTGACTGTGTTATTGTAGGTCAGAGGTGTCCAACGTACGGCCCGAGGGCCGGAACAGGCCTGTGAACAGGTTTTATCTGGCCCGCAGGATTAGTTTTTTTTTAAAAATGAGCCAACATTTTGGAATGAAAGAAACTGCTGTTCTAAATATGTCCACTAGATCAGTGGTCCCCAACTTTTTTGTAGCTTGAAAATTTGTCCCATGGACGGGGGGAGTTTTTATAAAGAAATACAATCATGTGTGCTTACGGACTGTATCCCTGCCGACTGTATTGATCTATATTGATATACAATGTATATAGTGTTTTTATAATTTAAAAAATATATATATATTTTTTTTTTTAATTTCTTGCGCGGCCCGGTACCATGCAGGCTATTTCAACAGTGGAGTCACCCGCTCTCAGGCAGCTATTTAGCATGATACCGGCGTCAAACAACAAATGGCACGGAAAACATTTTCCACGTACCTGGACACAGTGGACAGTGAGTACATAAACATGGAAAGCAAGCTAAAGAAAAACACTCCAAACTCTGCCTCTGCTCATCATTCAGCACTGAAGGTACACACTTTCTGTCAATACTGTAGCTCTTTCATTCTAGACTTCGAGAGTGTTTGATTATCACATCACTCTAAAAGTATAGACTATCAAGTTCACAAACATAAAGAGGGATCCTAGTGAACCAGGCCAATATTTGCTTTTCTCTAAACTAAAACTAGGGAAATGTGTAGAGTGTTCTTACTTCAGACATGATTTTATTTCAGAACTCCTAGAGCAGGGGTGTCAAACTCAAATAGAGAGTGGGCCAAAATTTAAAACTGAACAAAGCCGCGGACCAAGGTTGAACAAATTAACCTTTTAATAGGGACCCAAACAAGTTTTGCATTGAACATTGAACAAGCAAGGCTTAAATACAGTAACTTTATAGTGAGATGCATAATCGAGGTTCAAATAATAATAATAATAATTAAAAAATATCAATGGCATATCAAATAAAATTTAAATACAAATTGAATGCCTCTTTTCTATTTGCAGCCTTCTTAGGTAAATATCAAAATATATTGTAGCGTCCCGAAAGAGTTAGTGCTGCAAGGGATTCTGGGTAATTGTTCTGTTGAAATGTGTTTGTCATTCTTGTTTGGTGTGAGTTCACAGTGTGGGGCATATTTGTAACAGTGTTAAAGTTGTTTATACGGCCACCCTCAGTGTGACCTGTATGGCTATTGACCAAGTATGTGTTGCATTCACTTATGTGTGTGTAATAGCCACATGTATTATGCGAGTGGGCCTGCACGCTGTTTGTATGGAGGAAATGCGGACGTGACGACAGGTTGTAGAGAATGCTAAAGGCCCTCAATATTGTTGTCCGGGAGAATGCTTGCCCCGGGAGATTTTCGGGGGGGGGCACTGAAATTCGGGAGGATTGGCAAGTGTGAGAAATTGAGGTGTTACAGCGGCACCACTGCTGTGTAATAACGGCGGGCCAGCTGTAATGTTAATTTGATATTGCCTCAAGGGCCAGATTAAATTACACGGCGGGCCAAATTTGGCCCGCGGGCCAGAGATTGACACCCATGTCCTAGAGAGAAAAAAAACTCCTGGTTAGGCTTTGTGTATGTCGTGTGTGCCTTCCTTGGTTTACAGCTATGTTGTTATGCTGTTTGTTACCTATGTATGAGATGTTGCAGCTATTTGAAATAGTTTCATCATTTTGTTCTGGTCTGAAACAAATTGGCCCTTTGAAACATATCTTTGTCTTTGTGTGCTGTATGTAAACCACATGGCTTAGCAGAGTTCAGTAATGCAAATGCATGTCAAGTTGATCAACATATTGTATTATTCTCCAGTGCAATAAATGAAAGCTTAAAGGGCATTAAAGGGGGCTTTAAAAAAAAAAAAAATACAAAAATAAAAATAAAATAGAAGTAACCTAATAGCTACTTTTCACAGTAACGCATTACTTTTTGTGTAAGTAATTGAGTTAGTAATTGAGTGAATTTTTGAAATAAAGTAACTAGTAAATGTAACTAGTTACTGGTTTTTAGGAACTAACCCTGTTGATAATTAATTATTCTAAATGAGATTGATTTTCTGCGATGAGGTGGCGACTTGTCTAGTGTGTACCCCGCCTTCGAGAGGCACCAGCACCCCCTGTGACCCCAAGGGGAATAAGCGGTAGAAAATGGACGGATGAATGGAGATTGATTATATCACAGTAAACCCTTGTTTATCGCTGTTGATCGGTTACAAGGTCCGACCGCAGAAAATTAATTTCCACAAAGTAGGAATATTACTTATTAGAATTTAAAAACTAGCGCATTTAATAAAACCTTCTGAAAATGTTTTTGTAACATTTTGAGAGTCCATTAAACATTAAATAATAGCACTAAACGAGACCTGGGCAGACCGTTAAGATTTTCAATCTGGCCCACCAGACGTTTCCAAATAAATCTTTTAGACCTTAACCTGGAAACTGTAGACGCCATTATGATGTGCATTTGTGTTGCATTTTGGGGGATTGTAAAAGATGTCGATTGAGGAGGTGGTCAAAGGAGTAAAAGGAGTGACGCTCGTATGTTGTCGTCAGTGTTTTATCGTTCATAGTTAGATGTGTCGATCCCTCATTGTTTATTTTCTTGTGCATCCTGGGTGTCTCATTCAGTAAAAAAATGTTAAATTCCATTCTGCTTTTTCAGGTGGTCTGTCATAACGTTTTAAGCATTTGATCAGATATTATTGTAAGGTTTTTTCTTAGTGTTCCTGCAAAAAGGGACACACTTTTGGCCTGTACTGTATATACATATATTTATACATATTATCCGTGAATACGTGGGTTCCCTCCGGGTACTCCGGCTTCCTCCCACTTCCAAAGACATGCACCTGGGGATAGGCTGATTGGCAACACTAAATTGGGCCCTAGTGTGTGAATGTGAGTGTGAATGTTGTCTGTCTAATCTGTGTTGGCCCTGCGATGGGGTGGCGAATTTTGACATTGTCCGCCTATGATAGGCGCCAGCGCCCCCCGTGACCCAAAAAGGGAATAAGCGGTAGAAAATGTATGTATGTATGTATATATATATATATATATATATATATATAAATATATATATATATATATATATATATATATATATATATATATATATATATATATATATATATATATACATACATAAATATGCGTGTATATATATATACACATATTTATGTATATATATATGCATATATATGCGCATGTATCTGTTAAATATATTTTGTTGTATTTATATTTTGAAAATATACATATTTTAAAGGCATCTATGTTAGTATTATGATGCACAAATTTGATGCTATCACTCTACATCAGTAGTCCTCAACCTTTTTTGCACCACAGACCGGTTTAATGTCGGCATTATTTTCAGGGACCGACGTTCCACTTATGCCAGATAAATACTGCAAAATTAAGTGCATGAAAAATACCACTCACTATAATGCTGAATTAGTGGGAGCTCTAGGCTTGTTTCTTTGCAATAAAATCCAGATGGAAATTAGTCTTTGGCTACAATCTGTCACATTTAATGTTAGTTAATAAGCATTGTATTATGTCACAAATATAACAAATGGCAACTTTCGTATGAGGAATTTTTTTGTATATCAATAAAAAATCTTATTGGGGTGTCTCGTGCACACGTGTAAAACTCAAGGCCCGGGGGCAAAATCTGGTATAAAATGCTGAATCTTTTTTTTTACAAAATATATTTGTTCTTTCCCTTTTGACATTAAAAAGCATGTACTGCACGCAATTGCATATCTTTTAAAATTTGATTTAATCAAAATTAAAATATTTTATTACCATGTATTCTAAAATAATTTTTTGTTAAAATAAATATAAATACTGTACTTAAATATCTGTGTGACTTATGATTTCAGAACAAATTATCAAGCAAATTGTAGACTGTAAAATTAACAATAGATTTTACAGTTAAATTTTGCCGACTGCGTTTTTTTGCCGTAAAATCAACTTCGGTACTGTTTTTTTTTCCATGTAAAGTAAGATATTAAAACATTAAAAAAAACAAAAATAACATTAAAACGACAAGACTAAGACAGTAAAAAAAAACAACTGGCAGCTCTGTTGCTTGAATTTAACTGCTAAAATTAGTGGTATTGTTTCTTCATTCCATTCCATCTATTCCATTTTTTTATATGCTGTAAAAAACCCACTGCTTTTACTGTAAAATTCCGGACTCTGGTGACTGAGCTGCCAGTTTTTAAAGTAAAATGTTGTATTTTTAATATTGTTCATGCATTATATATATACATGTATATTCATATAGTTAAAAGTGGCCCTCTGGGGGCAACCTTAACTGTGTTGTGGCCCTCGATGAAAACGAGTTTGACACCCGTGATCTAGTGGGACAGGCGAAAATTAATTCGGAGAAAATGCAGTTGTTTATAAATTATCTAAGTTTTCTCTGCGGCTCGGCAGCAAATGCGTCATGATCCGGGGACCGGTGGTTGGGGACCACTGCTCTACATTCTTAATTTCTACACATCCTCAAAGAGTAAATAGTAAAATTTAGTTTTGTCTTGTTTATTTTTACGGCAGTCATTTTTTTAACACTTGTGTGATACTTGAGAATGTTGAAATAGTACTTAAACCCTGCACTTAAGGCAGGGGTGTAAAATGTAGGTTTTATCCGGCCCGTGGGATGAGTTTGCTAAGTATAAAAATTAACCTAAAATTTTTAAATGAAAGAAACTGCTGTTTTAAATGTGTCCTCTAGATGTCGCAATAGCAATTATTTGTGTCTTTGTATATGATGCTATGTACAAAAAAAAAACACATGTTAATACATCAGTCATAGAGAATGATCAAACTGCATGAATAATATACAGTAATTTGATTTTTGATATTTTTTTATCTTAATAGATTGAAAATTAACACCAATGACTTGACTGATGAACATTGTCACATAATTTATTCAGAAAATATAAATAACGACAAATAAAGATAAAATGCTATTAACCACCACATGTAAGTGTAAAAAAAAACAACAACATTATGATTTGTATATTTTCAGAATGTGCTTGTTCTATTTCAGTGGTTCTTAACCTTGTTGGAGGTACCGAACCCCACCAGTTTCATATGCGCATTCACCGAACCCTTTAGTAAAAAATTAAATGTTCTTTTTTTCAAATTCAAGATAAAGTTATGTTTTTGGTAACACTTTAGTATGGGAAACATATATTCTAAGTAACAAAGACTTAATTTAGAGGTTGTTGGACACTTGGGGAACATTATCTAAGTAATAAAGACTTAATTCAGAGTTATTTGGTTAGGGTCAGGGTTAAAGGGTTAGGGTTATAATAAGGCCATGCCGAATAAGGCATTAAAAAGAACTTAATGACTGGTTAAGAGCCAATATGTTACTAATTTGCATGTTAATAAGCAACTAATTAATGGTGAATATGATGCCCATACTAAAGTGTTACCATGTTTTTTTTACTGGTGGACAAAAGGAACCGTGCATGAACATCACCTTGTTCAAACAATAAAACCAACACAGTGCATAAACTAACAAATTACACACCTGCAAATCAGTGTGACTTCTGTATCAGTAATACGCCGATAGAGAGAAGTTTGTATTTACACGATGATTCGGGTCTGTTTTGACCTTCGCCAAACCCCTGAGGCCGACTCACCGAACCCCTAGGGTTCGATCGAACCCAGGTTAAGAACCACTGTTCTATTTTTAAACAAAGAAAATAATCTGAAGTTGTCTTTATTTTTAAGTTATCGTGCCATGATTTTACCAGTCCGGCCCACTTGAGTAGATTTTTCTCCATGTGGCCCCTGATCTAAAACGAGTTTGACACCCCTGATTTGAGGTAAATAAAGATTTTGACAGTGGCCATTTGATCTTGCTGGAAACAGACAGTCTTCTGCTACATTCATTTGGGGAAAAAGCAAAGTAGTGTTTTGGTAGGACCTTATAAGGAAAAGATTGCAGTATCAGTCACTAATACCTCAAATAGGGCTTTAGAATGTCATAATCCACCTGAATTGATTAGAATTAGATTAGTTTTCCTTGCCCTTTTGTGGGTTCTTCCGAGGATGTTGTAGTCGTAATGATTTGTGCAGTCCTTTGAGACATTTGTGATTTGGGGCTATATAAATAAACATTGATTGTTTGATTGATTGAGAATGTGGTCTACATCTGTCAGTAACAAACATCTAATGGAACGATTGGGTTATATCAGTGGTTCTCAACCTTTTTTCAGTGATGTACCCCTGTAAAACATTTTTTTAATTAAAGTACCCCCTAATCAGAGCAAAGCATTTTCGGTTGAAAAAAAGACATAAAGAAGTAAAATACAGCACTATAGGCGGTATAACTCGATTGGTAGAATGGCCGTGCCAGCAACAGGAGGGTTGCAGGTTCGATCCCCGCTTCTGCCATGCTAGTCACTGCTGTTGTGTCCTTGGGCAAGACACTTTACCCACCTGCTCCCAGTACCACCCACATTGGTTTAAATATGTAACTTAGATATTGGGTTTCACTATGTAAAGCGCTTTGAGTCACTAGAGAAAAGCGCTGTATAAATGTAATTCACTTCACTTCACATGTCATCAGTCTCTGATTTATTATATTGTATAACAGTGCAAAATATTGCTCATTTGTAGTGGTCTTTCTTGAACTTTTTGGGAAAAAAGATATAAAAAAAACTAAAAACTTGTTGAAAAATAAACAAGTGATTCAATTATAAAGAAAAATTTCTACACATAGAAGTAATCATCAACTTAAAGTGCCCTCTTTGGGGATTGTAATAGAGATCCATCTGGATTCATGAACTTTATTCTAAACATTTCTTCACAAAAAAATAAATCTTTTACATCAATATTTATGGAACATGTCCACAAAAAATCTAGCTGTCAACACTGAATATTGCATTGTTGCATTTCTTTTCACAGTTTATGAACTTACATTCATATTTCGTTGAAATATTATTCAATAAATATATTTATAAAGGATTTTTGAATTGTTGCTATTTTTAGAATATTTGTAAAAAATCTCACGTACCCCTTGGCATACCTTCAAGTACCCCCAGGGGTACGTGTACCCCCATTTGAGAACCACTGGTATATAGCATCGTCATATTGTCTCTCTTGGACATTGCAAAGTACAAAAAGTATTTCTTCAGATGCGTTGAGGAGATTGTGAGAGACACTCCTGCTACCCCATTGGGATTCTGCTAGCCTACATTCCCTGCTTCAAGGTCAGCAACAGAAGCAAATTAAATTACTTGTCCTGTGTTGTGCCGCTGGCGCCGGGTCAACAGCCATTTGTTTAAAATGATGAGTGCAGAATTCTGCGGGGAGTGGCCTTTTTGCCCTGACCTATCAGTGTCAGCGATGGAATGGGAAACTGTATCACATTCTGCTGCAATGCAAGGAAAACGTCAATTAAGTCTAATTTTGATGTCATGTTAGGAACACACTTCTGCTTGCACGTGGAGGCACAAATATTGTTTAGCACGCCACCTGCTGGGCATCTTGAATAATACACGTAACAAACAAACTGAAATGGAGGTAGTGAAGTAATATATTCAGTAGCTGAGATAGGCGCCAGCGCCCCCCGCGACCCCAAAAGGGAATAAGCGGTAGAAATGGATGGATGGATGGATGGCTATTACACCTTGCAGGGCATTTTGCCACACCTGTGAGTGTGTCACATGACTGCATCTACAGACATTTTATCTGTGGGAGGTTGCTATGAGCAGACACACACGCTACATAATGTAAAAAAGGTAGCAAATACATATTTAAAATGCAGCTTAAAACATAGAAAATGCACACTGGGCAACATTATTATTGAACAGTTAAGGAGTAGACATGATTTTGCATTCATTTTGTCGTGTATGAAAATGTTTGCACGTCATCAAGAATTGAGTTTCGAAACAAAATGGTGAATAAAAGGCACAAGTGTCGGCTAGTTTGGAACATTTGGTGTAGTTGACGAAGCTTTTATATATATATATATATATATATCCATCCATTTCCTACCGCTTATTCCCTTTTGGGGTTGCGGGGGGCGCTGGCGCCTATCTCAGCTACAATCGGGCGGAGGGCGGGGTACACCCTGGACAATTCGCCACCTCATCGCAGGGCCAACACAGATAGACAGACAACTTTCACACTCACATTCACACACTAGGGCCAATTTTAGTGTTGCCAATCAACCTATCCCCAGGTGCATGTCTTTGGAAGTGGGAGGAAGCCGGAGTACCCGGAGGGAACCCACGCATTCACGGGGAGAACACGCAAACTCCACACAGAAAGATCCCGAGCCTGGATTTGAACCCAGGACTGCAGGAACTTCGTATTGTGAGGCAGACGCACTAACCCCTCTGCCACCGTAAAGCCCATATGTGTGTGTATATATATATATATATATATATATATATATATATATATATATATATATATATATATATATATATATATATATATATATATATATATATATATATATATATATATATATATATATATACAAACCCCGTTTCCATATGATTTGGGAAATTGTGTTAGATGTAAATATAAATGGAATACTATGATTTGCAAATCATTTTCAACCCATATTCAGTTGAATATGCCACTAAGACAACATATTTGATGTTCAAACTGATAAACTTTTTTTTTTTGCAAATAATCATTAACTTTAAAATTTGATGCCAGCAAAACGTGACAAAGTTGGGAAAGGTGGCAATAAATACTGATAAAGTTCAGAAATGTCCATCAAACACTTATTTGGAACATCCCACAGGTGTGCAGGCTAATTGGGAACAGGTGGGTGCCATGATTGGTTATAAAGGCAGCTTCCATGAAATGCTAAGTAATTCACAAACAAGGATGGGGCGAGGGTCACCAATTTGTAAGCAAATTGTCAAACAGTTTTAGAACATTTCTCAACGAGCTATTGCTAGGAATTTAGGGATGTTATCATCTATGGTCCGTAAAATCATCAAAAGGTTCAGAGAATCTGGAGAAACCACTGCACGAAAGCGATGATATTACTGACCTTTCATTCCTCAGGTGGTACTGCATCAAAACCCGACATCAGTGTGTAAAGGATATCACCACATGGGCTCAGGAACACTTCATAAAACCACTGTCAGTAACTACAGTTGGTTGCTACATCTGTAAGTGCAAGTTAAAACTCTGCTATGCAAAGCAAAACCCATTTATCAACATCACCAAGGAACGCCGCTGGCTTCGTTGGGCCTGAGCTCATCAAAGATGGACTGATGCAATGTGGAAAAGTGTTCTGTGGTCTGACGAGTCCACATTTCAAATCATATTTGGAAACTGTAGACGTGGTGTCCTCCAGACCAAAGTTCAAAAGCAAGCATCTGTGATGGTATGGGGGTGTATTAGTGCCCAAGGCATGGGTAATTTACACATATGTGGAGGCACCATTAATGCTGAATGGTCCATACAGGTTTTGGAGCAACATATATTGTCATCCAAACAACGTTATCATGGACGCGCCTGCTTATTTCAGCAAGACAATGCCAAGCCACGTGTTACAACAGCGTAGTTTCGTAGTAAAAGAGTGCGGGTACTTTCCTGGCCCGCCTGCAGTCCAGACCTGTCTCCCATCGAAAATGTGTGGCGCATTATAAAGCGTAAAATACGTCAGCGGAGACCCTGGACTGTTGAACGTCAAACGCTCTACATAAAACAAGAATGAGAAAGAATTCCACTTTCAAGGCTTCAACGATTAGTTTCCTTAGTTCCCAAACGTTTATTGAGTGTTGTTAGAAGAAAAGGGGATGTAACACAGTGGTGAAAATGCCCTCTCCCAACTACTTTGGCACATGTTGCAGCCATGAAATTCCAAGTTAATTATTATTTGCAAAAAAAAAAAATAAAGTTTATGAGTTTGAATATCAAATATCATGTCTTTGTAGTGCATTCAACTGAATATGGGTTGAAAAGGATTTGCAAATCATTGTATTCCGTTTATATTTACATCCAACACAATTTCCCAACTCATATGGAAACAGGGTTCTTATACATATATATATATATATATGTGTGTGTGTGTATATACACATATATATATATATATATATATATATACATGTGTATATATGTATAAATGAATGCAGATATGTGTGCATACATATATATGTATATATATATATATATATGTATATATACATATATATATATATATACACATGTATATACACACACACATACATACAGTACATGTATACATGTGTATATATGTATAAATGAATGCAGATATGTGTGCATATATATATATATGTATATATATATATGTATATATATATATATATATATATATATACACATGTATATACACACACACATACATACAGTACATGTATACATGTGTATATATGTATAAATGAATGCAGATATGTGTGCATATATATATATGTATATATATATGTATATATATATATATATATTATATATATATATATATATAATATATATATATACACATGTATATACACACACACATACATACAGTATATATAAATATATGTACATGTATATATACACATATTTATAAATATATATATATATACATATAAATACATATATACTGTACATGGTGTATACATACATATACATGTATATGTTGTATACACATATGTATACTGCGATGAGGTGGCGACTTGTCCAGGGTGTACTTGGTGGCGACTTGTCCAGCGACCCCCCGCGACCCCAAAAGGGACAAGCGGTAGAAAATGGATGGATATATATATGTATATGTATAAGTATATATGTATAAATATAAATATATATATATATATTTATATATATATATACTTTGTATAACTATATATAAATGTATACATATATACTTTGTATATATAGATAGATATATATATATATATATATATATGTGTACCCTGCCTTCCGCCCAATTGTAGCTGAGATAGGCGCCAGCGCCCCCCACGACCCCGAAAGGTCGTGGGGGGCGCTTTATACATATATATATATATATATATATATATATATATATATATATATATATATATTATATATATGAGCTTCGTCAACTACACCAAATGTTCCAAACTGGTCGACACCTCAGTCGGTTTAAAAAAAATGTTGTTCTTTATTTTTCTCAATCTGCTGCACCAGATCCCACGACATGCCACTTGAATCTTGAATTTCACTGAGAAAGTCAAATACAAACAGTAGAAAGAACTAATCACACATTTTAAAGTTTGTATCTTGGTTTAACATACTAGTCTGTTGAATCGATTAGGCATTCCCTGTTTTGTTGTATGTACAAATTGAGCTAACTGGAAGGCATTCTTTTTTTCCATGACTTTTCCATTTACAGTAGTTTGCTACTGTATAAAAAGTAAAGTTGTAATCAACAACAAAATACTTACGTTGTTGCAGAAGTTAACAGTTTTAACTTCAATTGGCGTGTCAGGGACATGTCAGGAGCCTGCAGTGTTGCCAGGTGGAAAAATACAAATTTACATAAGATCAATTATTGACAGTATTCTGAGGGAAATCATCATGTATATACCCAATTTGAAGTAAACAAGGAGGCTATCTGATACAGTAAAATAATACCACAGACATTGTGTAGTACAGCTTTTCAGTTTATGCAGTTTTAAAGTAAAAAAAAAAAAAAAGTTACCAACTGCCCTGTTGGAAAAAATGCGCCGCTGGCAGGTCGCCTCCATTTGCCAGTAGAGAGGCAGGTGAGACAATGCATTTCAATGCAGGTGCATTACGGGATATCTTCCCGTTATGTATTGAAGGGTTGAAATCATTATATGTTATAGTTTGTCGTACTACACTGTACATTGGGTGAATCGCCTCACATATATGACCATTATTGTACATCTGGCAACGCTTTGACCTTTTCGCTGCTGTCATTCAAAGTCTTGCGAGGTCTTACTTTTTGATACGTGTCATCAATCAGCTCTGCCATTTGAATGTTATTTATTGTGTGAATGCTCCAAACATTCACACATATGGTTTTCATCAAAATTCTTCTTCTCCAGATTTTGGCGAGCTCTACCTCTCACATTTTCACCCGATTCAAACCATTAAAGGGGAACATTATCACCAGACCTATGTAAGTGTCAATATATACCTTGATGTTGCAGAAAAAAGACCATATATATTTTTTAACCGATTTCCGAACTCTAATTGGGTGAATGTTGGCGAATTAAACGCCTTTCTATTATTTGCTCTCGGTGTGACGTAACCTAGGTAATAAAGCCGCGATTTTCTCAAATACATTACAAACTCCGCATCTCAGCTCTGTTATTTTCAGTTTAAGTTGGAGACATCATGCCTCGTCGGTGTGTTGTCGGAGGGTGTAACACTAACAGGGAGGGATTCAAATTGCACCACTGGCCCAAAGATGCGAAAGTGGCAAGAAATTGGACAAAATTTGTTCAAAATACGAGGGTGTGGGGAAAGCCGACGAAATGGTCCCTCGTTTGTTCCGCACTTTACCGACGAAAGCTATACTACTACAGAGATGGCAAGGTTGTGTGGATATCCTGCGACACTCAAAGCAGATGCATTTCCAACGATAAAGTCAAAGAAATCTGCCGCCAGACCCCCATTGAATGTGCCAGAGTGTCTGCACATTTTACCAGCGGTGCTAAGGCAGACATGGCACAGAGATGTATGGATAACCTGCAGATGCAGTTCCAACGATAATGTCAACTAAATCACAAAGGTGAGTTTTGTTGATGTTGTTGACTTATGTGCTAATCAGACATACTTTGTCACGGCATGACTGCCAGCTAATCAATGCCAACATGCTATTTAGGCTAGCTGTATGTACATTTGTAGCTATATTTACATCCAGCGTTTCCCTCTACCCACATTTAATGCCAAACAAACATCGACGGATTTAAGTTGCTCCAGTGTCACAAGATGCGAAACTTCCGATCGTTTGGTCAGCACATTTGACCGGCGATGCAGACATGGCCGAATAGCGTCAATAGCTATTCGCTCAATAGCTTCAGTTTCTTCTTCAATTTCGTTTTCGCTATCTCCCTCCATACTCCAACTATCCGTTTCAATACATGCGTAATCTGTTGAATCGCTTAAGCCGCTGAAGTCCGAGCCTGAATCCAAGCTAATGTCGCTATATCTTGCTGTGCTATCTGCCATGTTGTTTGTATTGGCATCACTGGATGACGACACAGGAAAATGGACAGTGGCTTCGCAGATAGCGAAAATCAGGCATTTTAAAGCCTTTTTTAGGGATATTCCGGGATGGGTAAAATTTTGAAAAAAACTTCGAAAAATTAAATAAGCCAATGGAAACGGATTTTTATTGGTTTTAATCCTTCTGAAATTGTGATAACGTTCCCCTTTAAACTTTCAAAATGTTCAGCCTATGCAGGAATCGCGGGCTTTCCCTTGACAAATTCCAAAAATTCCCACATTTCCCAGAATTCCAGATTTTCCTGGACATTTTTCCCATTCAAAATGAATTGGCCACTTTTCAAACTTCTACCATTTCCACATGTTTCAACCAATTCAAACCATTCCTCCTTCAACATATTCCACCATTCTGGAAATTCAAACTTTGATTTTTTTTAGGTTAAAAAAATCCAGGATTTCCCAGAATTCCTGATTTTCCAACGCCCTATTTTCACCCTTTTTTTCTGGTGACTACTCTTTCCACATTTTTTCACGCATTTCAACCACTCCACCGTCCAAACAAAAACAAACATAGTTTTTGAACTAGAAAAATTCCCGGTTTTCCCGAAATTCCAGGAATTCCGTAATACTATTTCTCAATTCAACGTGTTACTACTTCAACATTTCTCAACCGATTTGAAAAATTTAAACACTCACTCTTTCAACTGAATCAGTCCATTGAAGTTTTTTTTTTACCATTTTCAAAAATATCCCGCTTTTCACAAAATACCCTATCTTTTTTAAAATTCCCTTTGAAATCAATGGAACATTCTTCAAACTTCAACAATTCCCATATTCTTCAACCGATTCAGACCATTCCACCTTCAACACATTCAACTCATCCTGCACATTAAAATGACCATTTGTACACATTCAACAAATTTCCAGGACTCCTGTTTTTCTTTTTTAACCCTATTTCCAATCTTTTTCTTTTGACTATTCCTTTTCCTTTTTTCATCCCATTTCAACTGTTCTACTGTCAAAAAATGTTTCTTAGTCTGGAACAAGAAACCTTTCCACCTTCTACCATCCTAGTCACGTCCGTTGTGTCCCTGGGAAAGACACTTCACCCTTGCTCCTGATGGGTCCTGGTGAGCACCTTGCATGGCAGCTCTCGCCGTCAGTGTGTGAATATGTGTGTGAATGGGTGAATGTGGAAAATACTGTCAAGGTGCTTTGGGCTCCTTAAAAAGGGGTAGAAAAGGGGTAGAAAAGCGCTATACAAGTACAACCCATTTACCATTTCCGGTTTTCCTGAAATTCCAGGAATTTCTCGATTACAAACTGATACTACTTCAAAGTTTCTTCCATTCATCCATTGTCTATCGCTTGTCCCTTTCAGGATCGCCGGAGCCTGGCCTAGCTGCATTTGGGTGGAAGGTGGCGTACACCCTGGAAAAGTCACCCCCTCATCACAGGGCCAACACAGATAGACAGACAACATTCACACTCACATTATAGAGCGGTATAGCTCGGTTGGTAGAGTGGCCGTGCCAGCAACTTGAGGGTTGCAGGTTCGATCCCCGCTTCCGCCATCCTAGTTACCGCCGTTGTGTCCTTGGGCAAGACACTTTACCCAGGGATGGGAATGAAGATTTACAAAATCAGCTGAAGATTTTTTAATCCTAAAACACTGCTTTGTGGAAGGCAGGCACTCACCTGCTAGGGAGGTCTGGGGGCATGCCCCCCCAGAAAAATTTTGAAATCTATGTTAGCTTAGGATGCATTTCCTGCTATTTTGAGTCAAAATCTGTTGTTAATCTTCACCTTCAGTTTGATATATATATCGAGCCATCAATCAATCAATCAATGTTTACTTACATAGCCTTAAATTACTAGTGTCTCAAAGGGCCATGCCCAGTTCCACTTGTTTCTCACGCCCTTATCGATATCTTTCGCTAATGAAGTAATCCTATCTTGAATTAGCTTAAACATGTCTGAAACTGTTTTGTCAATAAAGAAACGTGTTAATTGAGAGCTACTGTGTTTTCTTTCCAGATTAGTCACCGATAAACACAACCAATATAAACAAAATACGAGTTCAAAAACGCTCACAATAGTTTAGGATCAGGGACTTTATATTGTTGGCAAACGACGAGTGCAGACGCTTATAACGGGCAAAGTCATTGGTTGATGTTGTCAGCTGATAGTAGAGCTAGCCAATCTGGTGCCTTCACACATTGGCATCATATTTTTCGCGGGAATTCTCTGCCTTGTACTGATAACTAGGTCAACGTAAAGACAAAAACCGCGAGTACTTAATTGCCTCCCCCTTTTCTCCCCAGATTTAAACGATTCACAGAAATTACCCTGGCGGCTGGTGGCGCCAAAATCGGCGGAATTCCGCGGAAAATTCCTATCCCTGTTTACCCACCTGCTCCCAGTGCCACCCAGACTGCTTTAAATGTAAAAAAAATTAAATATTGGGTTTCACTATGTAAAGCGCTTTGAGTCACTAGAGTAAATAAAAAATAAAATATAAATATAACTCACTTCACATTCACATTCACACACTAGGGCCAATCTAGTGTTGCCAATCAACCTATCCCCTGGTGCATGTCTTTGGAGGTGAGAGGAAGGCGGAGTACCCGGAGGGAACCCACGCAGTCACGGGGAGGACATGCAAACTCCACACAGAAAGATCCCGAGCCCGGGATTGAACTCAGGAATACTCAGGACCTTCGTAAAATAAAAAAATTATATCAATGAGCATAGTTAGTCTCGGGGGCACATTTCTATCCCAGAAAGCAATGCGCATCGACGCACTTCCGTCTTCGAAGACTCCACTTCCGCCCGGCGTTCTCGCAGCTGCGCGTAGCAGTACTTGTAAACTCTAGTGTGAGCAAACGGAAAGGCGTCATTTTTGTCTTGTCGCCAAGAGAGGAGCAGCAGCTACGTAGTTTATCCGACATGGCGAGCTTGTGACGCCATACTGCTGTTTGTTACAAAGAAACAATGTCCTTAACCAAAGCTAGCAGCCAAACGCAGTTTCTACAGTCTCTATTATTTGGGGGCGTCACTTGACCATTAGAATCATGGCCAATCTGAAAGGTGAAGCCAAGAAGGAGGTCAAAATGAGGATACGAGCGTTCCCTGTAAGTATTTATCACGATAGCTTTACCATGAATTGATTTACGTGAACAAGTTGATAAACTTATTCGGGTGTCACCATTTAGTGGTCAATTGTACGGTAAATGTACTGAACTGTGCAATCTACTAATAAACGTTTCAATCAATCAAGCTTCTCACAGCAGCAACACTGGCTAGAAACGTCCCCACTGTCAATATGTGACAACCAATAACATACCCATTGCAAGGGAAAGCTGCCATAAACATCTCAAACTACTCAAGCAAGTTGGCAAGTTTGTCCCTAGGTTATAACATGACTTAAAGGGAAACTGCCATTTATGAGAATATTTGCCTATTGTTCAAAGTCCTTATGACAGACAAGATCACGTTTTTTGCATTCTCAAGCAGTGTTTTTCAGCCAAGGCACCTTTTTTTTAAAATAAAAATCCAGAAGCACACCGCTTTTAAAAAATTGGACTCGATATTGACCATAAAAAGTCGTCATCGCAATTGTTGAATATGAATTTAAACCATAACCAAGCATCGCTATACTTGTCCCGAATTACAGTTGTGATCAAAATTATTCCACCCCCATACAATTTTGGTGTTTTAGCAAGTTGGAAATGTATTCCATATTTTGTTTATAGTCATATCAAATAAAGATGTGTCAAATACACAAATGCAACTTAAATTGTAACACTGTATTTTACAAAATACCAAAAAAGGACATTTTTCTTAATATCACATTGACAAAATGATTCAACCCCCTAGTTACATGCATCTTTAGTACTTAGTAGAACACCCTTTGGCAGTAATTACATCCTTCAAACGTGATACATAACCGGACACAAGCTTCTTGCAACGATCTACAGGTAATTTAGCCCATTCCTTTTGGGCAAAAGCCTCCAGTTCATTCATATTCTTCGGCTTGCGTGCTGCAACTGTCTTCTTCAAGTCCCACCACAGGTTTTGTATAGGATTTAGGTCTGGCGACTGTGAAGGCCACTCCAGAGTCTTCCAGCCCTTTTTCTGCAACCACTCTGATGTTGATTTGGAGGTATGCTTGGGATCGTTGTCCTGTTGAAAGGTCCAACGTCTCCCAAGCCTCAGCTTCGTCACTGACTTCATGACATTTGCAGCTAATATATCCTTGTAGGAAATAGAATTCATAATGCCTTGAACGCGCTGGAGATTCCCGGTACCTGAGGCAGAGAAACAGCCCCAGAGCATGATTGACCCCCCACCATGCTTAACAGTAGGCAAGGTGTTCTTCTCTTTGTAAGCTTCATTGTTTCTCCTCCAGACATAACGTTGATTCATAGGCCCAAAGAGTTCCAGTTTTGTCTCATCACTCCATAGAACAGTTTCCCAAAACCTTTGGGGTTTGTCCAGATGATTTTTGGCTCACTGGAATCTATTTTTCTTGTGCCTGGTAGTCAGAAGTGGGGTGCGCCTGGGAGTTCTGGCATGGAGGCCTTCATCTCATAGTGCGCGCCTTATTGTCTGGGACGAAACCTGCGTTCCCCCCTCTGCAATGTCCTGTTGTAGTTCCTCAGCTGTTACCCGGGGGTTTTTCACCACTGTACACTTCAAATACCGGACAGCATCCTCTTTCTACCACGCCCAGGTAGTGTTTCCACTGTGCCTTTAGCTTTAAACTTGCGAATTATGCTCCCAATTTTGTCTCTTGGAATGTGTAATGTCTTTGCTATTTTCTTATATCCATATCCTTTCTTATGAAAAGAAATTAGCTCCTCTCTTGACTTCTTTGACCACTCCCTGGACTTCACCATGTTGCAAATACACCATTGACCATCTACAAGAAGCTGATCGTCACAGTCTTTTTCAATCAGTTTAATTGTTGCTCGTTATGGTTCTAATCACATCTACAGGTGTTTTCAACACCTGATTGAAAAGACCTTATTCAAATTCTGTTCTTAAGAGTTAGGATCTTCAAGGGGTTGAATAATTTTGTCAATGATATAGTATGAGAAATGACACTGTTTGGTATGTTACAAAATATAATGTTTTAATTCAAGTTGCATTCGTCTATTTAATGCATCTCTATTTGATATGACTAAAAAAAATACGGAATAAATGTCCAACTTGCTAAAACACCAAAATTGTGTGGGGGTTGAATAATTTTGATCACAACTGCACTGTCACATCACGCCGTGACTTATTTGGAGTTTTTTGGTGTTTTCCCGTGTAGTGTCTTACGCTCCTATTTTGGTAACTTTTCCTGTTTTGTTGGTATGTTCCTGTTGCAGCGCTATTCCCTGCACCTGCTTTGTTTTAGCAATCAAGACTATTTCAATTGTTGCTATCCTTTGTGTGGACATTGTTGTCATGTCATGTAGTGATGTACTTTGTGGAAGCCATCTTTGCTCCACACGCTGTAAGTCTTTGCTGTCATCCAGCATTCTGTTTTTCTTTACTTTGTAGCCAGTTCAGTTGTAGTTTCGTTCTGCATAGCCATCCCTAAGCTTAAATGCCTTTTTATAGGGGCACTCCTCTTTTGTTTTTTTTTTGTTTAAAGGCCTACTGAAATGAGATTTTTTTATTTAAACGGGAATAGCAGGTCCATTCTATGTGTCATACTTGATCATTTCGCGATATTGCCATATTTTTGCTGAAAGGATTTAGTAAAGAACATCGACGATAAAATTCTTAACTTTTGGTCGCTAATAGAAAAGCCCTGCCTTTTTTCGGAAGTATGTGCGCGTGACGTCACGAGTTGCAGGGCTCCACACATTCACATTGTTTATAATGGGAGCCACCAGCAGTAAGAGCAATTCGGACCGAGAAAGCGACAATTTCCCCATTAATTTGAGCGAGGATGAAAGATTTGTGAACTAGGATACTGATAGTGAAGGACTAGAAAAAAATAAGCGGCGGCAAAGTGAGCGTTTCAGATGTAATTTACTAGGATAATTTTGTAAGATCCCTTATCTGCTTATTGTTTTAATAGTGTTTTAGTGAGAATTATAAAGATTGTAAAGACATACCTCGAGGTCGGATGGCCGCTCTAAACACGCAGTGTCTCAGAGAGAAGCCGAGGAGCCAAGCTAACAGCTGCCTTTTTTGACAGCTGGTGCAGGACGACGAATAATCCACTGATGTTTCCGGTATAATATATATCACAATTTCCCCATCCAAAAACATGCTGGTTGACCGCTCTCTGTTAAAGCTTCACAACAAACAAAGAAACACCGGCTGTGTCTCGGTGCTAAAGACAGCTGCAATACAGCGATTTCCACCAACAGCATTGTTCTTTATAGTCTCCATTATTAAATGAACAAATTGCAAAAGATTCAGCAACACAGATGTCCAAAATACTGTGTAATTATGCGGTTAAAGCAGACGACTTTTAGCTGCGAGTGGTGCAGCGCTAATATTTCCTAACAGTCCGTGACGTCACGCGTACGCGTCATCATTCCGCGACGTTTTCAACAAGAAACTCGCGGGAAATTTAAAATTGCAATTTACTTAATAAACTAAAAAGGCCGTATTGGCATGTGTTGCAATGCTAATATTTCATCATCCATCCATCCATCCCTTTTCTACCGCTTATTCCCTTTTGGGGGCGCTGGCGCCTATCTCAGCTACAATCGGGCGGAAGGCGGGGTACACCCTGGACAAGTCGCCACCTCATCGCAGGGCCAACACCGAAAGACAGACAACATTCACACACCTGGGCCAATTTAGTGTTGCCAATCAACCTATCCCCAGGTGCATGTCTTTGGAAGTGGGAGGAAGCCGGAGTACCCGGAGGGAACCCACGCATTCACGGGGAGAACATGCAAACTCCACACAGAAAGATCCCGAACCTGGATTTGAACCCAGGACTGCAGGAACTTCGTATTGTGAGGCAGACGCACTAACCCCTCTGCCACCGTGAAGCCCTAATAATATTTCATCATTGATATATAAATTATCAGACTGCGTGGTCGGTAGTAGTGGGTTTCAGTAGCCCTTTGAGCATTAGATACATTTTTACTTTCACACTGCCTCCCTCTGTCGTCTTTATATTGTGATCATGATGAAGCATGTACCTGATGTCTACAAAGCAATTAGCTACCTGCTGCCACCTACTGATATGGAAGAGAATAACACGGTTAATCTGCCGAGCTGTAGACAGCACTGACACTCAACAACGGCATTTATTATTTACGGATTATAATTACTGGTTTGCAAAAAAATATTTTTAACCCAAATAGCTGAAACTACATAATATCCCACACCCACAATACACCAGACTGTATTGTTTTTCCATTGCATTCCATTTATTCAAATTTGTATTCATCCATCCATCCATTTCATACTGCTTGTTCCTTTTGAGGTGACAAGGGGCACCCACAGCTTATCTCAGCTGCATTTCGTCGCCACCTCATCACAGGGCCAACACAGATAGAAAGAAAACATTCACACTCACATTCACACACTAGGGCCAATTTAGTGTTGCCAATCAACCTATCCCCAGGTGCATGTCTTTGGAAGTGGGAGGAAGCCGGAGTATCCGGAGGGAACCCACGCATTCACAGGGAGAACATGCAAACTCTACACAGAAAGATCCCGAGCCTGGGATTGAACCCAGGACTGGACTTTCACAATATCATGTTAGACCCGCTCGACATCCATTGCTTTCAGTCTCCCCTGGGGGCGGGGTTGCCCACATATGCTGTCCTATCCAAGGTTTCTCATAGTCATCATTGTCACTGTCACTGACGTCCCATTTGGTGTGAGTTTTTCCTTGCCCTTATGTGGGCTCTGTACCAAGGATGTCGATGTGGTTTGTGCAGCCCTTTGAGACACTTGTGATTTAGGGCTATATAAATAAACATTGATTGATTGATTGAACGGTTTTAAACATGTTTGGGAAGGTTTACATATGTAGGTAAGGTCTACTGGCTGCTCCACTGACAAAATGTTGTTTTTTCAAATGTCACTGTGTGGTAAAATTATGAGTTAAAAAGCGCAAGTAAAATGTTAGGTTGCAGCACTGTCGCGATGCATTGCAGGCATAAACCAATTCTTCAGATAACCGATCTTACAGTTGGGCAATGCACTATTGTTACCACTGCATGAAACCACTGCTTTTGTTGCCATCAGTCTTGCAGATGCTTTTAGTTTTTGGCCACATCTTAACCACATTTGTACTTTAGAGGTTGGTCCTCATAGCAGTTTAATGCAGCATGAAAAAGACAAGGATGTAATTGTGAGGATTTTTTTAGCACAATGCCTCCAGAACATGAAAGTTTGGTCTTTGTCTTCTAAGTTTGAACATATATTGTCTAAATTTCAAGCTGCTGCACCTCCAACAGCATGTTATTACGACTGGCCAATCACTCACATTTTACCACATTTTTATCCTTTCACTTTAGATGACAATGGATGAGAAGTATGTGGAAAATATATGGGCCCTGCTGAAGAATGCCATCCAGGAGATCCAGCGGAAGAACAACAGCGGGCTGAGCTTTGAGGAGCTGTACAGAAACGCCTACACCATGGTGCTCCACAAACACGGGGAGAAGCTCTACGCGGGCCTGAAGGAGGTTGTCACTGAACATCTCGTCAACAAAGTAATTAAATATCCTTGTTTTTGTTTAGTTTTTTTCAAATGACTGCCGCTTGTGCTAACTTTGGTGTTTAACTGAAGGTACGGCATGATGTCCTCAAGTCTCTAAATAACACATTTCTGCAAATCCTCAATCAAGAGTGGAATGATCATCAGACAGCCACAATCATGATTCGAGACATTCTGATGTACATGGTAAGTAGACGTGTGCATACCCCCTCATTTATTCTTCTGTTGTTTAGATACTTTAGATTAGTTTTGGATGATACCACAAATGTAGGTATCGAACCATTACCAAGTAGTTACAGGATCATACATTGGTCATATTAAAAGTCCTCATGTGTCCAGGGATGTATTTCCTGAGTTTATAAAAATAATATGAATTTTAAAAAAAACTAAAGATTTTTTTGATGCTAAAAAAGTATTGATGGTAGTATCGACTAAATACGCTCCTTGTCTTGGTATCATTACAATGGATGTCAGGTGTAGATCCACCCATGGCATTTGTTTACATTGTAACGCCGGTGAGCTACTGTATCCTCCTACGGTGTGTAGTGATTCCTCGTATCCTGTAGGGATGATACTTGTAAGAAACATACTTTATTTGTCGCCATGGAGGCGAGGATTTGTGATTTAAAAGAAACTAAAACACTGAAGATTGCGGATAAACGTAAGTTGCTAGCTAGCTAGCAATGTCTTACAGTATGTCTTCCAGAAGACGTTTCAATGTTATAACTTCACCTTTATCGTTCATTTTCAAGCCAAAATGAGGCCATTCTCCCTTTTCTGTCTACACACTGTCTGCTTGTAGTACTCTGTGTGTGTGCGCTGCTGAACATGCTCCTCTGCTCACTAAAACCAGCAATGTCATGACGTGACGACAACGCGCTGTCATGCCCGTTAAAAAACAAGGGGGCAGGGACCGGTACTTTTTAGAGGTGGTATATTACCAAATATGATTCATTAGTATCGCGATACTATACTAGTACCTGTATAACGTACAACCCACTCAACACACGGCCATTTTATTCTATTCACATGTCTAAAATGTCAACATTTAGTGGAAAGAACATTTTAATTAGCACTGCCTTAAACCTATTTAGCATGAAACTCGCTATGTGGCACAAATTGTAGCTGCAATCCTGTAATCCCGGATGACCTCACAGATCCGGTTGAAATTGGACACAATGCACTCCTCAGCCTTCCACTTGAGACTGTCCATCTCCTTTAAAATGTCAGTAAATTTTCGAACTATAAGGCGCTCGTAAAATTTGATAATTTTCCCAAAAATCGACAGTGCGTTTTAATACCCAGTGCGCCTAATGTACGGATTAATTCGTGTTGTGCTTACCGACCTCAAAGCACTTTTTTACACAGTGTGATGATAAGTGTGACCAGTTGATGGCAGTCATACATAAGAGATACCAGAGTTGTGTATAAAGAGACTATGGCCAGCTGGGTTTCAGGTTATGTCCTCAATGATTGGTCAAAACAAAGACTACTCTAAAGTATATCCAAGTTTAATTTATATGCACCACAATGTAACATCTTCAGCATGTTCAAAATAAACTGAAATCCTTACCATGGTATTGTGACTTGTCCTCTGCTGAAATGTGAGGGTTTTACAGTTTAAACACAGAGTGCAGGTCACCGTAAGTAATAGGATACTAGATAGGGATGGTCAATATGGCCTAAAATCTATATCATGATATAATAGTGATGCCTCCTGGGATTATGATATACAACACAATGTATTTGTCATATAAATGCTCATAGAACCATTTCGAAATGGGTTATAAAGACTCTTAATTTGGCTGCTATATTAGCAGTAACATCCATCCATCCATTTTCTATCGCTTGTCCCTAACGTATTACATTTATTATTAATCTCTTTGCTAATTTACTGTTATTAGCCACTTACTTTTTATTGTAACTTATTTCTATATGCACCTTTCTTCAAATGTACTAAGCATTTATTACTCTGTTGTTTGGATACTTTCCATTACTTTGGGCGATACTACAGCTTGTTTATCCAATACCGAGTAGTTACAGGGGCATTATTGGTCATTTCAATACTGATACTTAAAAGTTACAACACAGTGTGCTTAAATTTTGGATTACTACTGTAATTTGACAAAAATACAGGTAGGCAGCGTAAGAATATTAGTTAATATTTGAATAGTGTCAATAGTGTAATAAGAGCAAACACTAATAGTTATAACTCTTATTTCTCAAGTTTTTAAACGGTAACAAAAACAATTTGTGTTAATAAACAACATTATTCACTGTAGGATATACTGATACTATAATTGGTATCAATACTGTTATTTGTATTAATCTCCCCACCCGTTTATTACATTCAAGAGCTGTATCATAGCGCCTAGCAATTGTTTTGTATTTTCTTACGATTTGTAGTGCAGCGTTTTTTGCTGTTTTTCTTCCTCTAGTCTTCCAGTGGTAATGACACTTGTAAGAAACAGTATATTTGGAGGCGAGGATTAGTGATTGAGAAGCAGCTTTGTACTGTGCTGGGACATGACCCGCTGTTTTGTTTGCGAGGACTTTGCATTGCATTGTGGGCACTTTGCTTATTGCTCTCATTTGCGGGCACAACTCGAATGTCATTAACATGCATCACTATATGACGGTAGTTTTTGTTCTATTTTTCGGAAAATATGGTGCACCGAATTGTAAGGCGCGCACTGCCCATGAACAGGTCCATCCAGGTCAACTTTCATACAAACATTGCACCGCATTATAAGGCACATTAAAAGGGTCATATTATGATTTTTTTTTTCTCCATTTAAAACACTTCCTTGTAGTCTACATAACATGTAATGGCGGTTCTTTGTTCAAAATGTTGCATAGATTATGTTTTACAGACCATCTTCAAGCCACTTTCTGACCATCTCTTCAGGATGCGTCGTTTTTGTGGCCGGCTTATTTACGTGTATCCACTTTAACAGTGTCTTCTTCCTGTCATCTTTGTTGTACCGGAAGTTTTCAAAGCTTCCATAGCGAACCTACTGACAGATATAAGTGACAACTGTACACTTTCTATTAAAAATGGCAACAGCGGAGGATGAATGCCCCACCACAAGAGGATAGACAAAAAGAAGAATGCTATAGACTAGGTTGCGGACGACAATGGCGGACGCACGCACATTTTCGAAACTTATGCAGATCCCAAATACACAACAGTAGGAACAAATACATAAGAAAAGTTGGTTTCAACTTTCTAAACAAAACGCCAGATAATGTCTCTTAATAGGTGCCATTTTGGGGTCCTTATACACACACCATAATAATACCCGTATGTTTAAGCGCCGTCTGACATTGGTAGCTGTAATGCGACGACAATCCATCAAGTGGTGCGGCTTTGTAGCTTACCAAAGTCCTACTAAAACATTAGGACATATTTTTGAGCGCCTTGTATAATATTATTAGTATTATATTATTAATGAAACTTCAAAGTTATAGGCTTTCTTTACTAGCGTAGTCAACTTGCAGTCCACTTATATATCTCATGGATGACTACCATCTACTGGTCACACTCATCATTATACCATGTCCATCCATCCATCCATCCATCATCTTCCGCTTATCCGAGGTCGGGTCGCGGGGGCAACAGCCTAAGCAGGGAAACCCAGACTTCCCTCTCCCCAGCCACTTCGTCTAGCTCTTCCCGGGGGATCCCGAGGCGTTCCCAGGCCAGCCGGGAGACATAGTCTTCCCAACGTGTCCTGGGTCTTCCCCGTGGCCTCCTACCGGTTGGACGTGCCCTAAACACCTCCCTAGGGAGGCGTTCGGGTGGCATCCTGACCAGATGCCCGAACCAACTCATCTGGCTCCTCTCGATGTGAAGGAGCAGCGGCTTTACTTTGAGTCCCTCCCGGATGGCAGAGCTTCTCACCCTATCTCTAAGGGAGAGCCCCGCCACACGGCGGAGGAAACTCATTTCGGCCGCTTGTACCCGTGATCTTATCCTTTCGGTCATGACCCAAAGCTCATGACCATAGGTGAGGATGGGAACGTAGATCGACCGGTAAATTGAGAGCTTTGCCTTCCGGCTCAGCTCCTTCTTCACCACAACGGATCGGTACAACGTCCGCATTACTGAAGACGCCGCACCGATCCGCCTGTCGATCTCACGATCCACTCTTCCCTCACTCGTGAACAAGACTCCTAGGTACTTGAACTCCTCCACTTGGGGCAGGGTCTCCTCCCCAACCCGGAGATGGCATTCCACCCTTTTCCGGGCGAGAACCATGGACTCGGACTTGGAGGTGCTGATTCCATGTACCATGTACCATATACCATGTACCAAATAAAATTGCTTCAAAGTCGGAATTATACGTACATTAGGCGCACCAAGTTATAAGGTGCACGGTCGATTTTTTTTTTTAGAAACTGAAAGGATTTTAAGGGCGTTGTAGTCCAAAAAATACAGTGCAAGGTATCACTGGTTTAAAATACACTATTTCTCTAAGAGTTGACAAAGATCTGTGTTGAACCTCCACATACATCCATCATGTTCTACCATGTGATTCCAGGACCGAGTATACGTCCAGCAAAGCAACGTGGAGAATGTGTACAACCTCAGCCTCGTTGTATTCAGAGAGCAGGTGGTTCACTACAGCTCCATTCGAGACCACTTGTGGCAGACTCTCTTGGACATGATTAAACGCGAGAGGAGGGGAGAGGTTGTAGACAGGTCAGGGACCACCTGCGCTAAATATGTCCCGTGTCACTTATTCATTACAAAGAAGCTTGTTGTCATTGCAGGGGCTCCATCAGAAACACCTGCCAGATGCTGATGGTTCTCGGCTTGGATAGCAGGTCTGTATATGAAGAAGACTTTGAGCGCCCCTTCTTAGAAATGTCAGCCGGGTTCTACCAGGTGAGTCGCCTTTTGGTTTCTGTGCGCTAAAGAATGTACTCGGCATATTAAGTAACCGCGTGTATCCCATGTTAGATGGAAAGCCAGCGGTTCCTCGCAGAAAACAGCACCAGCATCTACATCAAGAAGGTGGAGGCCAGAATCAATGAAGAGATTGAGCGTGTAATGCACTGCTTGGACAAGTCCACAGAGGACTCCATTGTTAAAGTAGTGGAAAGAGAACTTATAACAAAACACATGAAAACTATAGTAGATATGGAGAACTCCGGGATGGTGCACATGCTGAAGAATGGCATAACAGAAGGTAGAAGATAACTTTTCCTCTGTACATCACAAACTGTTGCTTATTGTTCTTCATTACCTCTACCCACAGACCTGGCGTGCATGTACAAGCTGTTCAGTCGAGTGGCAAATGGCCTAAAAACTATGTGCGATTGTATGAGTGTGTACTTAAGAGAGCAGGGGAAAGCTCTTGTGTCAGAAGAAGGAGAGGGCAAAAACCCAGTCGACTATATCCAGGTTTGCTTTATTGGGTCTGAAGTGCTTTGCTTATGTAGACTAGGCAACTAGTGACTATAGGAGACAAAATAAAAGGCAACATTCAAAATATGTCAACAAAATGTAAAATGGTGAAAAACCTTCAAAGGCCAAGTGGTATAATTCTCTATTTTCTGCCCTAACCTTCATGATACACCCACCATCAAAATCGCTGCAGCAAGATATCTGCTTTGTTGATGCACACAAAAATTAACTTTGCAATCCGCTAATCTTTTTTTGGCAACTTTTAAGATTATGTAACTAAATAGCGTCTCAAAGGACAATGACAAGTTAAAACTAATTATACTTCAAAGTAGTAAATGTAAAGCTTTTATAGCAGTATATTGTCTAAATGCTGTCAGACAAAGATCATTGTTTTTTTTGTCATATCGATCACGATTAATATCACAGCTTGTTTTATATTGTATTTAACCTGCCTGTTTGAAAGCATCTTTACTCAAAAAACAAAAGTAACAAGAGAACAAAACAAATTTAATAAAATAACTATTCTGGCTAAATACAATCTAAATATAAAAATATATTTTTAGAATTGGTTTTATTCATGTTTGTATTTAACAAAATGTGTACTATACAGCAGTGTTCACCAACCACTGGGCCGCGGACCGATTGGTACCAGGCCACACAAGAAATGAAATAAAGAAAAGTTTTGTTTTTTTTTGTTTTTTTTAAATTATTAAATCACCATAAAAAACACAATATATACATTATATATCAATATAGATCACTACAGTTTGCAGGGTTACATTCCGTAAGCACACATGATTGTATTTCTGAAAACATAAAAAAGGTGAAAACTGAAAACATGTTTTAAATTCTAGTTTCTTTAAAATAGCCAATCTTTGCTCTGATAATCATACCGCTTTGCACACTTGGCATTCTCTCCATGAGCTTCAAGAGATTCAAGACTTGGAAAACCATTTCAGTTGACTACCTCTTGAATCTCATGGAGAGAATGCCAAAAGTGTGCGTAGCAGTAATCAGAGCAAAGTGTGGCTATTTAGAAGAATATAAAACATGTTGTCAGTTATTTCACCTTTTTTTGTACAAGTACATAACTCCACATTTGTTCATTCATAGTTTTGATGCGACAATCTACAATGTAAATAGTCATGAAAATAATGAACGCATTGAATGAGAAGGTGTGTCCAAACTTTTGGCCTGTAATGTGACTTGGAACCTCTTCACAGTCCTGAGTGTTGGTGCACTGATTCTAGATCCCAAATAAACAAATCCCTCTCAGAGATAATAAAGACATTTTCAGAATGTAAACATCATCACTACTTGCATAATTTTTAATAACAATACAGATAGTTTCGAGTTGAAATATCAGTCCGGTGAGGGTTAGCGTTTCGCTCATACATCTGCGGCAAATCACAACCGGAAGCGGAGCGGTTTACCTTCATTGGCGGCTTGTCCAGAGTGTACACCGCCTTCCGCCCGATTGTAGGTGAGATAGGCACCAGCGCCCCCCGCGACCCCAAAGGGAATAAGCGGTAGAAAAATGGATGGATGGATGGGCTTTCGTCACAGACATAACCAACATTTTTGATCGTTAAACATGCCCACAGCTGATCTCTGCGATTGATCTGAAATTTATCGCCATCATATAATCGCACAGCTCTTGTGAAAGATAAATTAAATTCACCTTGCGAAGTTATGCTCAGAGAAAAATATTGACACATTGGACATAATTTAAACATCCTCATTTGTGTTGCCAGCTATTTGGTTTTTTGTGAAGGAAAGCAAAAATTTTGTGTTATCCTCTCCTCAACAGGGTCTGCTTGACCTGAAGACGGTATTCGACCATTTCCTCCACGAGTCCTTTATCAACGACAAACAATTTAAACAAACTATCGCTGGTGACTTTGAGTATTTCCTCAACCTGAACTCGCGCTCCCCGGAGTACCTATCGCTCTTCATTGACGACAAGCTCAAGAAGGGCGTTCGAGGGGTATGTCGTTATATAGAGCTGAGAAATAGCTCCCATCTTCATCCTGAAAAAACTGAGGGTTTTTGTTCTCTGTCTGGTCTTGTATAGTTGACAGAACAGGAGGTGGAGGCAATTCTGGACAAGACGATGGTGTTGTTCAGGTTTTTGCAAGAGAAGGACGTGTTTGAAAGGTACTACAAGCAGCATCTGGGCCGCAGACTGCTCAGCAACAAGAGCGTCTCGGACGATTTAGAGAAGAGCATGATCTGCAAGCTCAAAGTAAGAGAAGGTCAGTTGTCTTACGTCGGCGATGTCTGCTGTTTGAGCTCACGGTTGTCCGTCTGTCCTCTGCATAGACCGAATGCGGCTGTCAGTTTACATCAAAACTGGAGGGAATGTTTCGAGATATGACCATATCCAATACAACAATGGATGAGTTCAGGCGACACATCCAGTCCACGCCGGTAAGAAATATGCCCACCCAATATGACCTAAAATCTATATCGCGATGTTTTGCAGCTTCCTGCGATTAGGAATTATAGTCGTGGTCAGAAGTTTACTTACACTTGTAAAGAACATAATGTCATTGCTGTCTTGAGTTTCCAATAAAAGCTCTTATTTTGTTGTGATAGAGTGATTGGAGCACATACTTGTTGGTCACAAAAAACATTCATGAAGTTTGGTTCTTATATGAATTTATTATGGGTCGACTGAAAATGTGACCAAATCTGCTGGGTCAAAAGTCAATCAATCAATCAATGTTTATTTATATAGCCCCAAATCACAAATGTCTCAAAGGACTGCACAAATCATTACGACTACAACATCCTTGGAAGAACCCACAAAAGGGCAAGGAAAACTCACACCCAGTGGGCAGGGAGAATTCACATCCAGTGGGACGCCAGTGACAATGCTGACTATGAGAAACCTTGGAGAGGACCTCAGATGTGGGCAACCCCCCCCCTCTAGGGGACCGAAAGCAATGGATGTCGAGCGGGTCTAACATGATACTGTGAAAGTTCAATCCATAGTGGCTCCAACACAGCCGCGTGAGTTCAGTTCAAGCGGATCCAAGACAGCAGCGAGAGTCCCGTCCACAGGAAACCATCTCAAGCGGATCAGCAGCGTAGAGATGTCCCCAACCGATACAGGCGAGCGGTCCATCCTGGGTCCCGATGAGCGGTCCATCCTGAGTCTCGACTCTGGACAGCCAGTACTTCATCCATGGTCATCAGACCGGACCCCCTCCACAAGGGAGGGGGGGACATAGGAGAAAGAAAAGAAGCGGCAGATCAACTGGTCTAAAAAGGAGGTCTATTTAAAGGCTAGAGTATAGAGATGAGTTTTAAGGTGAGACTTAAATGCTTCTACTGAGGTAGCATCTCGAACTGTTACCGGGAGGGCATTCCAGAGTACTGGAGCCCGAACGGAAAACGCTCTATAACCTGCAGACTTTTTTTGGGCTCTAGGAATCACTAATAAGCCGGAGTCTTTTGAACGCAGATTTCTTGCCGGGACATACGGTACAATACAATCGGCAAGATAGGCTGGAGCTAGACCGTGTAGTATTTTATACGTAAGTAGTAAAACCTTAAAGTCACATCTTAAGTGCACAGGAAGCCAGTGCAGGTGAGCCAGTACAGGCGTAATATGATCAAACTTTCTTGTTCTTGTCAAAAGTCTAGCAGCCGCATTTTGTACCAACTGTAATCTTTTAATGCTAGACATCGGGAGACCCGAAAATAATACGTTACAGTAATCGAGACGAGACGTAACAAACGCATGGATAATGATCTCGGCGTCTTTAGTGGACAAAATGGAGCGAATTTTAGCGATATTACGGAGATGAAAGAAGGCCGTTTTAGTAACGCTTTTAATGTGTGACTCAAAGGAGAGAGTTGGGTCGAAGATAATACCCAGATTTTTTACAGAGTCACCTGGTTTTATTATTTGGTTGTCAAATGTTAAAGTTGTATTATTAAATAGAGGTCGGTGTCTAGCAGGACCGATAATCAGCATTTCCGTTTTTTTGGCATTAAGTTGCAAAAAGTTAGCGGACATCCATTGTTTAATTTCATTAAGACACGCTTCCAACTGACTACAGTCCGGCGTGTTGGTCAGCTTTAGGGGCATGTAGAGTTGGGTGTCATCAGCATAACAGTGAAAGCTAATACCGTATTTGCGTATGACGTCACCTAGCGGCAGCATGTAGATGCTGAAGAGTACAGGGCCAAGGACCGAACCCTGGGGAACTCCACACGTTACCTTAACATAGTCCGAGGTCACACTGTTATGGGAGACGCACTGCATCCTATCAGTAAGATATGAGTTAAACCATGACAGGGCTGAGTCTGACATACCAATTCGTGTTTTGATACGCTCTAATAAAATATTATGATCGACGGTATCGAAAGCAGCGCTAAGATCGAGGAGCAGCAACATAGATGACGCATCAGAGTCCATCGTTAGCAATAGATCATTAGTCAATTTTGCGAGGGCTGTCTCAGTCGAGTGATTTGCCCTGAAACCGGATTGAAAGGTTTCACATAGATTGTTAAACGCTAAGTGTTCATTTAGCTGCTCTGCAACAATTTTTTCGAGGATTTTCGAAATAAAGGGAAGGTGAGACACCGGTCGGTAGTTTACCATGAAGTCAGGATCGAGGTTAGGTCTTTTAAGGAGAGGATGAATAACCGCTTTTTTGAATGCTAAGGGAACAGTGCCCGAGGAAAGTGATAAGTTTATAATATTTAGCACTGATGGACCTAATAATACAAAAAGTATACATAGAGCAATGTTAATATTTGGTTACATGTCCCTTGGCAAGTTTCACTGCAATAAGGCGCTTTTGGTAGCCATCCACAAGCTTCTGGTTGAATTTTTGACCACTCCTCTTGACAGAATTGGTGCAGTTCAGCTACATTTTTTGGATTTCTGCCATGGACTTGTTTTTTCAGCTTTGTCCACACGTTTAAGTCAAGACTTTGGGACGGTCATTCTAAAACCTTGATTCGAGCCTGATTTAGCCATTTACCACTTTTGACGTGTGTTTGGGGTCATTGTCCTGTTGGAACACCCAACTGCGTCCAAGACCCAACCTCCGGCAGATGATTTTAGGTTATCCTGAAAAATTTGGAGGTAATCCTCCTTTTTCATTGTCCCATTTACTCTCTGTAAAGCACCAGTTCCATTGGCAGCAAAACAGGCCCAGAGCATAATACTACCACCACCATGCTTGAGTGTAGGATGGTGTTCCTGTGATTAAAGGCCCACCTTTTCTCCAAACATTGCCGGGTATCGTGGCCAAACAGCTCAATTTTGTGTTTTATCTGACATCAGAAAAACATAAGACCTTCTGGAGGAAAGTTCTGTGGTCAGATGAAACAAAAATTGAGATGTTTGGCCACAATACCCAGCAATATGTTTGGAGGAGAAAAGGTGAGGCCTTTATTCCTAGAAACACCACACTTAAAAGTGTGGACAATGCTGAAGAAACAAGTCCATGTCAGAAAACCAACACATTTAGCTAAACTGCACCAATTTTGTCAAGAGGAGTGGTCAAAAATTGAACCAGAAGCTTGTGGATGGCTACCAAAAGCGCCTTATTGCAGTGAAATGTGACGATCGGTCACTTTATTTCTGTTGGTTTTTGTGTTTACTTCCCGTCAGTGCTCTTATTTTGTTAAATTCCCTGTTTGTTCCGCAGAGCACTGTTTTCTCTTCACCTGCCATTGATTGGCAGCCAGTCCACACCTGCTGCCAATCAATACATGTCTATGTTTTCACTCAAGCACCCCTCAGTGCTCGATGATAACACACTCTGTTTGGAACTTCTGTTTGCAAGACTGCTTCATTTTTTCTGTTTGATGATATTTAAAGACATCTTACCTGCTCATCCTCCTGGTTGTTGCATCTTGGGGTAACAAAACGGCAGCCATGCGTTTTCCTGACATGAAACTTGCCAAGGGACATGCAACCAAATATTAACATTGCTGTATGCATACTTTTGACCCAGCATATTTGGTCACATTTTCACTAGACTCATAAACTAAACTTCATGATTGTTTTTTGTGACCAACAATTATATGTTCCAATCAATCCATCACAAGAAAATAAGAGTGGTTGAAATTATTGGAAACTCAAGACAGCCATGATATTTTATGTTCTTTACAAGTGTATGTAAACGTTTGTCCACAACTATACATCACAATATATTACATCATGTGGAGTACAAATAATAATAGAACCATTTCAAAACAGGTTACAAAGTCTCTTAATTCAACTGATAACATATGTAGTTACATACTGCAGTTGCATAATTTTCTTAAAACTATTATTAATCTCTTATTCTTTTGTTTGGATATATTGCAGTTTTGGGCGATAGTACACATTTTGGGAAGAATTGGCCATGCTAATGCTGATAATGCAGGGGTGCCCATTACGTGGATGGCGAGCTAGCGGTCGATGGTGGAGGGTGTGTCAGTTGATGGCCAGCCAGGTATTAAAAAATAGACCTAAAAGTTTAGCGATTATCAATCTTCACAAAGACGTCACTTTCGCCACTTGATTGACATTCACGGCACCCCAGGGTTCTGTGAGATGACACTGGCTGTTGCCAGATCATTATTTAAAAAAATGTCCGACAGGAAGGCGCGCCGTACCTGCCGTTAAAACTCTAAAGACCGACTGCACAGTTCCTGTCTTCACAATAAAAGCGCTGCTTCATCCTGCCTGTTCTAACAAAATAAAGTCTCCGAAAGCTGCGCGCACACGCTAGCATGCTACAGAGTTTGCCGCCTATGTATTTCTTGTAAAGTGTATAAAAAGGAGTATGGAAACTGGACAAATAAGATGCCAAAATAACAACCACTTTAATGTGGTATTGGACAGAAAGGAAGACTTTTTTTTCTCCATTTGAAAATGCGGACTTAATCATCACTACTGCCTTTTTCCAATCCTTGCAAGTCATCAGAATCAGCTAATACACCAACTTATATTCTTGTCTTCATAAATGAAAGGAATCTATATGTGTTAAACATGCTGTTATTACCATTAAACACCTTTAACTTGTTAACAAAAATGTGTCTTTCATAAATAAATCTAATATAAATGATGTACATGAATGAGGTAGATCCCCTCCACTTGGTCAATTGAAAAGTAGCTCGCCTGCAGAAAATGTGTGGCCACCCTGTGATTATACTTCAAATTTTCAAGATCATTAATTGATTAAATTTTTGATCACATTTATAATCAGACAAGAACACAGAATGGTGATACAGCATCATTCATTAAATATTTCAATGATAAGTCTTACTATTTGCTGTGATTGAAAATTATTTGGTCTTGGCCTTAAAACCCTCCTCTGTACAGGTTATTCATTTCTCCAAAAACGACAAAAGATTTTAGGACAATAAAAAGTTTTTATCAAATCACTGTATTATCGGCCAAAAAACTGATACTATACTTATTGTTGCCTTCGATATTTGTATGGATCCGCCCACCTGTCTAACCGTTTAGCTAAGTGGTTAACACTCTTTATTGTATCCTACTACACGGTGTAGTGTAGCATCTTCAGCTATCCCTCGTCCTTCAGTGATAATTAAAAGTATAAGAAAGGTTTATTTGCCACTTTTGAGGCAAGGATTGATGACTTAAATGCGGCTTTGCACTGTTTGCCGCTTGCGATGGCGCAACTAGGTTGAGGACATTAAAACACATGTCATCAACATACATTATGAAATAATGAAGTATTAAAAGCTCTATTGTCTCCCAAATGTGAGACAATTACATTGTCTGTGTTGTGCATCTCTTCTATCTTTCAAATGTGTGATGAATCAAGCAGGATTACAATTTGTAGTTGCAGTTTCTACTATAAGAAATGCTTATTTGATTAATCACCATGCAATGGTGCCTGCTTCTTTCTTAGGCCTCTCTATGTGGTGTAGACCTGACTGTCCGAGTCCTCACGACTGGTTACTGGCCCACACAGTCTGCGACGCCCAGATGCACCATTCCTTCATCCCCCCAACACGCCTTTGAAGTCTTTAGGAGGTGTTAGTCACTCGTTGACATTTCAGTACATAGTTTGTGTTCAGAAGCTCAATATTGTGTTTCGGCAGGTTTTACCTCGCCAAACACACCGGGCGACAGCTCACGCTGCAACATCACATGGGCGGCGCCGACCTAATTGCAACGTTTTACGGCGCCTTGAAAAAGGTGGGTGTCTTGTGACTTTTTAACGAAGGGGAGTATCACCATATCTTGCGTGCAGTTCAGTTCAGTTTATTTAAAATGATACAATGTAATGCAGGGATGTCCAAGTGATTTTCATTGAGGGCCACATGGCAGTTATGTCTGCCATCAGAGACCTGCTTTCAACAGAGAATAATGTATGAATTTTCCTCTGGTTTTTATTAAGTATATAAATTGTTTTATGTAAATGTTACAGAAAAAATTTACATTTACAAAATTTTACTGTAAAATATAGTGGTGGTGTTGTTTTTTTAACATTTGACGGTAAATGGAAAACCAGTACCACCGTTTTTTCGGGACGATTTTACGGAAAAAACTGGCAGCTTAGTTGCCAGAAATTAAGTGTTAAATTGACATTCGTTTTTACCACAATATATTATTCATGGAAAAATAGTACACATTCTTTTTTTATGCTGGCAACTTCACTGCCAGTTTTTCTGCCGTAAAAACAAATGTACCGTCTTTCCATTTACAGTAATACACCGTTAAAAACAACAACCGTAGATTTTAGAGTTACAAACTGGCAGCAACAGAATTTTAACGCAAAAAACTATTTTTTTTTTATATACAGTAATATGCTGTAAAGAACAACTTAAAATGTATTGTCATTTTTATTAATTTGATGGGTAATTTGCTGTAAATGTAAGTATTTTTATAAATTTTATTTAGACAAAAACTTATAATGTAATATTTGTTGCAATATTGGATACTATTAAAGTTCAAAAGGCATGCAATTTCAAGCAGTACATACCTTTTTTTTCGTCCAAATGAAAAAAATCAATTACATTTAGTGAGAAAATATGAAGTACTTTATTGACACATTTCATTGCCTGGTGTTTGCGGGCCAGATGAAATGATGTCACGGACCAAATCTGGCCCCCGGCCTTGAGTTTGACACCTGTGGTGTAATGCATCACATATTTACAGTTGTTTCATTACAGCACGACCAAAAAGGAGTAGAAAGAAGCTGAGCTTATTTAATTCTGCCCCTTTTCTTACCATAACAGTTTTTTCCCATTTCCTTGTTCCGTGTAACAGAACAGTGAATAAATGAATAAATAATATACCATAGTAAGTAAACAAATATTAAATAATCTTTATCTCAAAAGATAAAAAAAGGGTTTAAAATGTTCATCGTAATTATTCTTCTGTGTACTTCTTAGACACTTGAAGTTTGAACAGTCTCTTAAACTGAATCATTGGTGCTTCGTTTGACTTGTTTGCTTAATCCATTCCAATTAATTCCACATACAGATATGGTAAAGGTTTTAAGTGTTGTACATGCATACAAATGTATTAAATTTGATTTTCCTCTAAGGTTATATTTCTCCTCTCTTGTTGAGAAGAATTGTTATACATTCTTGGCTAGCAGGTTACAGTTTGCTTTGTACATAATTTTAGCTGTTTTGCAAATGCACCAAATTGTTGAATTTCAATATTTGTGATTTAATAAATAAAGGGTTTGCTTATTCTCTATATCCAACATGTATTATTCTAATTGATCTTCTTTGTAACACCGTTAGTGAATGAAGCGCACATTTGTAGTTGTTTCCCCATATTTCTACACAATAACTCAGATATGTAACACTAGTGAACAGTAAAGAATATGGGGTGATTTTCGGTCCAACCCAGGTGTCAAAGTCAAGGCCCGCAGGCCAGATCAAGCCCGCAAATGATTGATCTATGGCCCCCGGGATGATATTTGATTGGTATTATGGGGTCCCAGGAACCCCATAAAGCCATAAAAATTGTGTCCCACAGCAAATTTTGGGGTCCCAAATTTTTGTAAGTGTTTTGAAAACAAATGATGAATGTATTACTATGCTATATCTTACATTCTATATTGTTTTGCAAAAAGGTTGTCATAAACGTTACCTAATTCATAAAAAAAAAAGAATACAAAATAATACACGTTTTTATGCATATGTAAGTTTATTCAGTTATAAATGTTCATCGTCATAGATCTAAACTTTACTGCTGCCGTTTTTAAAAAAAAATATGTTTCTTGTAATATTTTCAGAACGTGTTTGTTCTATTTTTGGCCAAAGACCAAGAAAACAATCTGAATTTGTCTTTATTTTTAAGTTTTAATGCCATAATTTTTAAAGTCCGTGTGCACAGATTTTCCTCCATGCGGCCCCTAAGCTAAAATGAGTTTGACACCCCTGGTCTGGATCATGTGTTGCTTTATTCATGATTGACATGTTTCTTGCCACTGAAAGTTGTACATTCTTTACATGAGGTTTCCAGTTCATTTTATCATCTATTATTTTCTTTTACCATGCAGGAGGATGGGTCCGAAGCAGGTGCAGGAGCGACACAAGTGGCCAGCTCTAACTCCCGTAAGACCATCCTGCAGGTCTCCACCTTCCAGATGACCATCCTTATGCTCTTCAACCACAGGGAAAGCTACACTTACGAGGTTGATCACGCAATACCCCTGCCGCCGTCTCGTGCGCAAAACTCTCATTTTTGTCAACACGTGTGTTTTTTTTTTTTTTAAGGAGATGCACCACGAGACAGATATTCCCAAATGGGAGTTACTGCGTGCTTTGCAGTCTTTGGCCTGTGGTAAACCCACACAGAGAGTCCTCACCAAAGAGCCCAAGTCTAAGGAGATCGAAAACGGACACATGTTCACAGTCAATGACCAGTTTACTGCCAAAGTGCACAGAGTCAAAATACAGACAGGTGTGCATGATCATCAATACCGTGGCCCACACCGCTATATACAGTACAGGCTAAAGGTTTGGACACACCATCTCCTCATTCAATGCATCTTCTTAATTTTCATGACTATTTACATTGTAGATTGTCACATCAAAACTATAAATGAACACATGTAGAGTTATGTACTTAACAAAAAAAAAGGTGAAATAACAGAACATGTTTTATATTCTAATTTCTTCAAAATAGCCACCCTTTGCCCTGATTACTGCTTTGCACACTCTTGGTATTCTCTCAATGAGCTTCACGAGCTAGTCATCTGAAATGGTTTTCACTTCACTAGTGTCATAGTTTTCATGTCTTCAGTCACAATCTACAATGTAATTAGTCATGAAAATAAAGATTGAATGAGAAGGTGTCCAAACTTTGGCCTGTACTGTATTTCTTGCAAACAACCATGTAACTGTGAGGAAGGCGCTCACATGAACGCACTGAAATGTCTTCCAATCTCAACCTGTCCTTGTGCACTTGTAGTTGCTGCTAAACAAGGAGAATCCGACCCCGAGAGGAAAGACACGAGGCAGAAAGTGGATGACGACAGGAAGGTCATGATCGACGCAGCCATTGTGCGAATCATGAAGTCCAGGAGGAAGATACAGCACAACGTCTTAGTGGCCGAGGTGAGAACACACAATCCGGTTTGTTTGATTTTCCTTGTCAGATGTTGAACCCACACCGCCATCGCCCACTCCACCAGACAATTTAGGGACAGCGGGGCTCACTCCAACAGCCTCCTTCAGCTTTGTTCCCACACTGCGATTCAAGAACTCCTTCATTACGCACTCCATCCAGCTATATAATCACTGGCCATACAGCAGGGATGTCAAACTGGTTTTCATTGAGGGCCACATGGCAGTTATGGCTGCCATCAGAGGGCCGCTTGTAACGGAATAATGTATGAATATACTTCTGGATTTCATTATTAACTAGATGAGGTAATTCCTGAAGGAATTGCGTGTGAATACTCCAATTCTGAAGTTGAACTGAAAGGCTGACAGAATGTAGTATGAATGTAAGAATAGTTTGAATGTTGGAATGGTTTGAATGTTGACAAGTTTGAATTTCCAGGAAGACAGTAATTTGGTTTGGAACTTGGTTAAGTGTTAGTTTGAATGTCAATGATAAGAGGAATGTGTTGATGTTGGAAAGGTTTGAATAGATTTAAAAATGTGGGAATTGTGCAAGTTGGACAAATGTCCCATTCATTTCAATGGGAACATCCTGGAAATTTGCGAGTGTTGGAGAAAAGCGGGATTCTTTTTTTTTTTAAATTAGAATCATGAATGTCCTGAATTTGCTAAATTTGTTGTTTTTTGTAATTGTTTAAATCAGGCAAGAAATGTTGAAGTAGTAAATGACATTAGGGAAATTTGGGAAAATCTGAAATTTATTTGAAAATGGTAAACTTGAATGTTCTGAATGAGTTAAAATGGTTGGTGTTGGAATTTTTCAAATCAGTGGAAAAATGTTGAAGTAACATGTTGAATTGAGAAATGGTATTACAGAATTCCTGGAATTTCAGGAATACAGGGAATTGTTCCAGTTCAAAAAACAACTTTGTATTTTGTCGTAGTTAAGAGGAATGTTTTGACGGTGGAGACATTGTAGTGGGTTGAAAAATGTGGGAGGAGTGGTCTCCAGAAAAAAGGGTGGAAATAGGGCTTTGGAAAACCAGGAATTCTGGAAAATCCTATAATTTTCTTAACTTAGAAAAAGGGTATTTTGAATTTCCAGGATAGTGGAATGGTTTAAATAGGTTGAGAAATGTGGTAATAGTAGAATTTAGAAAAAATGCCAAATTTAAGTGTGAAAAATATCCTGGAAAAACTGGAATTCTCTGACTTTTTGGAATTTGTCAAGGAAAAGCCCATGATTCCCGAATAGGCTGAACAATCAGAAGTTGGAACGGTTTGAATCAGGTGAAAAATGTGGAAGGTAGAGCGCCAAGATGTGTAGAAAACCATATGTGTGATTGTTTGGAGCATTCACACTTATTTAAATTGTTTTAAGTAGACTGTTGATTTTACAAAATATTACAGTTAAATACTGTTTTGTTTTTTGTACAACATTTTACGGTATATGGAAAAACAGTACCACTTTTTGGGGGGTTGGGGGTTACTGAAAAAGCTGGCAGCATAGTGCCAGAATTTTAGTGTTAAATTGACAACTTTTTACAACATATTCATAGAAAAACAGTACACATTCTTTTCATATTTTGGCAGCTTAGCTGCCAGTTTTTGTACCGTGAAAACAAATGTACCGTCTTTCCATCCATCCATCCATCATCTTCCGCTTATCCGAGGTCGGGTCGCGGGGGCAGCAGCCTAAGCAGGGAAGCCCAGACTTCCCTATCTCCAGCCACTTCGTCTAGCTCTTCCCGGGCGATCCCGAGGCGTTCCCAGGCCAGCCGGGAGACATAGTCTTTCCAACGTGTCCTGGGTCTTCCCCGTGGCCTCCTACCAGCTGGACGTGCCCTAAACACATCCCTAGGGAGGCGTTCGGGTGGCATCCTGACCAGATGCCCGAACCACCTCATCTGGCTCCTCTCGATGTGGAGGAGCAGCGGCTTTACGTTGAGCTCCTCCCGGATGGCAGAGCTTCTCACCCTATCTCTAAGGGAGAGCCCCGCCACCCGGCGGAGGAAACTCATTTCGGCCGCTTGTACCCGTGATCTTATCCTTTCGGTCATGACCCAAAGCTCATGACCATAGGTGAGGATGGGAACGTAGATCGACCGGTAAATTGAGAGCTTTGCCTTCCGGCTCAGCTCCTTCTTCACCACAACGGATCGATACAACGTCCGCATTACTGAAGACGCCGCACCGATCCGCCTGTCGATCTCACGATCCACTCTTCCCCCACTCGTGAACAAGACTCCTTGGTACTTGAACTCCTCCACTTGGGGCAGGGTCTCCTCCCCAACCCGGAGATGGCACTCCACCCTTTTCCGGGCGAGAACCATGGACTCGGACTTGGAGGTGCTGATTCTCATTCCGGTCGCTTCACACTCGGCTGCGAACCGATCCAGTGAGAGCTGAAGATCCCGGCCAGATGAAGCCATCAGGACTACATCATCTGCAAAAAGCAGAGACCTAATCCCGTGGCCACCAAACCGGAACCCCTCAACGCCTTGACTGCGCCTAGACATTCTGTCCATAAAAGTTATGAACAGAATCGGTGACAAAGGACAGCCTTGGCGGAGTCCAACCTTCACTGGAAACGTGTCCGACTTACTGCCAGCAATGCGGACCAAGCTCTGACACTGATCATACAGGGAGCGGACTGCCACAATAAGACATTCCGATACCCCATACTCTCTGAGCACTCCCCACAGGACTTCCCGAGGGACACGGTCGAATGCCTTCTCCAAGTCCACAAAGCACATGTAGACTGGTTGGGCAAACTCCCATGCACCCTCAAGAACCCTGCCGAGAGTATAGAGCTGGTCCACAGTTCCACGACCAGGACGAAAACCACACTGTTCCTCCTGAATCCGAGGTTCGACTATCCGGCGAAGCCTCCTCTCCAGTACACCTGAATAAACCTTACCGGGAAGGCTGAGGAGTGTGATCCCACGATAGTTGGAACACACCCTCCGGTCCCCCTTCTTAAAGAGAGGGACCACCACCCCGGTCTGCCAATCCAGAGGTACCGCCCCCGATGTCCACGCGATGCTGCAGAGTCTTGTCAACCAAGCATCCAGAGCCTTAAGGAACTCCGGGCGGATCTCATCCACCCCCGGGGCCTTGCCGCCGAGGAGCTTTTTAACTACCTCAGCGACCTCAGCCCCAGAAATAGGAGAGTCCACTACAGATTCCCCAGGCACCGCTTCCTCAAAGAAAGACGTGTTGGTGGGATTGAGGAGGTCTTCGAAGTATTCCCTCCACCGATCCACAACATCCGCAGTCAAAGTCAGCAGAACACCATCCGCACCATACACGGTGTTGATAGTGCACTGCTTCCCCTTCCTGAGGCGCCGTATGGTGGTCCAGAATCGCTTCGAAGCCGTCCGGAAGTCGTTTTCCATGGCTTCCCCGAACTCTTCCCATGTCCGAGTTTTTGCCTCCGCGACCGCTAAAGCTGCACACCGCTTGGCCCGTCGGTACCCGTCCACTGCCTCCGGAGTCCTATGAGCCAAAAGAACCCGATAGGACTCCTTCTTCAGCTTGACGGCATCCCTCACTGCTGGTGTCCACCAACGGGTTCTGGGATTACCGCCACGACAGGCACCAACAACCTTGCGGCCACAGCTCCAATCAGCCGCCTCGACAATAGAGGTTCGGAACATGGTCCACTCGGACTCAATGTCCCGCACCTCCCTCGTGACATGTTCAAAGTTCTCCCGGAGGTGTGAATTGAAACTCTCTCTGACAGGAGACTCTGCCAGACGTTCCCAGCAGACCCTCACAATGCGCTTGGGCCTGCCAGGTCTGTCCGGCATCCTCCCCCACCATCGCAGCCAACTCACCACCAGGTGGTGATCGGTAGAAAGCTCCGCCCCTCTCTTCACCCGAGTGTCCAAAACATAAGGCCGCAAATCCGATGACACAACTACAAAGTCGATCATGGAACTGCGGCCTAGGGTGTCCTGGTGCCAAGTGCACATATGGACACCCTTATGTTTGAACATGGTGTTTGTTATCGACAAACTGTGACGAGCACAAAAGTCCAATAACAAAACACCACTCGGGTTTAGATCCGGGCGACCATTCTTCCCAATCACGCCTCTCCAGGTTTCACTGTCGTTGCCAACATGAGCGTTGAAGTCTCCCAGTAGGACAAGGGAATCACCCGGAGGAGCACTTTCCAGTACTCCCTCGAGTGTACCCAAAAAGGGTGGGTATTCTGAACTGCTGTTTGGTGCGTAAGCACAAACAACAGTCAGGATCCGTCCCCCCACCCGAAGGCGAAGGGAAGCTACCCTCTCGTCCACTGGGTTGAACTCAAACGTACAGGCTTTGAGCCGGGGGGCAACCAGAATTGCCACCCCAGCCCGTCGCCTCTCACTGCCGGCAACGCCAGAGTGGAAGAGGGTCCAGTCCCTCTCGAGAGAACTGGTTCCAGAGCCCTTGCTGTGCGTCGAGGTGAGTCCGACTATATCCAGCCGGAACTTCTCTACCTCGCGCACTAGCTCAGGCTCCTTCCCCCCCAGTGAGGTGACGTTCCACGTCCCAAGAGCTAGCTTCTGTAGCCGAGGATCGGACCGCCAAGTGCCCTGCCTTCGGCTGCCGCCCAGCTCACAATGCACCCGACCTCTATGGCCCCTCCTATGAGTGGTGAGCCCATTGGAGGGATGACCCACGTTGCCTCTTCGGGCTGTGCCCGGCCGGGCCCCATGGGAACAGGCCCGACCACCAGGCTCTCGCCATCGTGCCCCAACTCCGGGCCTGGCTCCAGAGCGGGGCCCCGGTGACCCACGTCCGGGCGAGGGAAATCTGGGTTCATTTCGTTGTAATTCCATAGAAGTCTTTGAGCTGCTCTTTGTCTGATCACTCACCTAGGACCTGTTTGTCTTGGGAGACCCTACCAGGGGGCATGAAAACCCCCAGACAACATAGCTCCTAGGATCATTGGGACACGCAAACTCCTCTACCACGGTAAGGTAGCAGCTCAGAGAGGAGTACCGTCTTTCCATTTACAGCAATACACCATTAAAAACAAGATTTTACAGTAAAAATATGGCAGCTCAGTCAACAGAATTTTAACACAAAAAATTATAGTTTAGTTCAATTTACAGTAATATGCTGTATATATCTTTTTTTCTGCCAAAATGAAAAAAATCCATTGTATTTAGTGAAAAAATATGAAGAACTTTATTGACACATCATTTCCAGGTGTTTGCGGGCCAGATCTGTCCCCCGGGCCTTGAGTTTTAACACCTCTGCCATACAGAAATAGATGATATCAGTCTATTACCTGACTGCTTCTATGTTAGCTACCTCTCTCTATAATGTATATTTTCTGCTGGATCTACTCTTTATTTTATGCTGCTGCTGTTACATATACTGTAATATTGTACATAGTAATTCGGATTTGTTATATATTCTATATATAATATTATATACCAGTATATATTATATACTGTATATATAATATGTAAATATTACATATGTTATATTTTATATTGCTATTATGGTACATTTTTAGTCTTCTTTATACCTTTGTTTTTGCCCTCTTTTTGTGTACTTGTGTGCATGATCCTTTCCATCCTTTGGAACCGAATTACTGGGCGGAACAATTTTCCTTGTGCATCATTAAAGTTTGTTGCAATGCCTTGTGTGTCCTCAGGTGACTCAGCAGCTGCAGGCACACTTCCTCCCCAGCCCCGTGGTGGTCAAAAAGCGCATAGAGGTACTTATAGATAGAGAATACTTGGCAAGGACACCAGAAGACCGTAATCTGTACACCTATGTGGCATAGAGGAGACTCAAAGGAGATTTGGAATGACTTGACATACATTGATTCTTGAAAGTGCTACACATTTAAAAGGGAGGAAAACCTGCACAAAAAGTAATCTTACTGTCTCTTATGATCAAATTATCAACCTCAAGGAAAAAATTATAAATTTGCACTTTATTTTTGTTTCGATATTGTACAAAAATCTTGTATTTAAAAAAGAATATTGATATAAATAAAGTATTGATGCTATAGTTTTTTACAGAAATGTTCTGCTCTTTGTGTATCAACATTTTCTTTGCTTTATGTCAGAGTTGAATTGGTTCGGTGACAGCTCTTATTACTCAAAACACTTATAATTTAAATCAATGTCTCCCATATACCGGTAAATGATTTGAAATCTGCTTAATCTGTGCTTTGCCCCCCAAATCAGCACAATTTTATAGTATATATATAATGGCGTAACATACACCTTCATAACAATATGTAATATGTACACTATATACACTGCATATATATATATAATGTAGTAACAGACACCTTCATAACAATATGTAATATGTACAATATACACACTGCAAGTTTGTATATATGTATAAAATCTAGTAACAGACACCTTCATAACAATATGTAATATGTACAGTATACACACTGCAACTATATATATAATGTAATGACAGACACCTTCATAACAATATGTAATGAGTACAATATAGACATTGCAGTTTTATACATAATGTAGTAACACTTTCATAACAATATAATACATACAGTACACACAGCAAGTATATGTATAATGTAGTAACAGACACCTTCATAACAATATGTAATTATGTATCGTATTTTGGTCATTTTAATCATTGCTGGAACTAATTCCTCAGCACATTTAGTTCTGTTCCACTGCAGCGCACTTCTGACTTCTGGCAACAGTGTGTCCTACTTCCGGAAACAAGGCATGTGTGTTTTCTAATGGCAGATTCAATAAGAAACAACAAAGAAGACTATTTTGTGACAAATGAGGGTTGAATGACTTATCTATTTGAATTGAATCTATGGAGGATGTACTGCAGCTCTAGAAGCCAGCATGAAGGAAGAGTGAGACATTGATGCTGAGATATTGAGGTGAAAGTAGCTCGAAGCTACAAAATGTGATGTTTGAAGCCGTGCTATTTTAACAAAAATGGAGTGCTTACCCAAATATACTGGGAAAAAACATCCCCAGCCAGCTGGATAGACAACTGTCCATCAAGTGAGTCACACTTTATATTGATCATGATCCACGCAGCACGTCATGCGTGTTATCATGACAGACAGCATACACTGACTGTCGAGCTGTGTACAAACAAAACATGAAATAATACTTTAGATACCGTAATTTGATTGTTTAGGTTTTTCATTCAGTACAGGTTGGTGTCTTATTGCAGTGTTCCGTATTACAAACTTAAATGTGTTTTGTGTTGACGCAGTTGCGAGCTTATCTCCTTCCGTAGCTAGCTTTTACGTAGCACGCCCATGTGTTACTCTGATAGAAAAATAGTTCCTCAGTGTTTGCTCTTACAATAACAATGTCCCTACAGTTCGGTTGATATACAGGTTGCAGAATGTAAATTAAGTATTGATGTTTTTTTGAATGCATTTTCAAAGTGAATTAGAGGTAGAATTGTTTGTTACCATTAGCTGTATTGCTAGCTACCTAGAACGAGCTGATTTTTACAAGTTACAATGCAAAAAAGAACAATCTTTATTCTTGGCCCGCATTGATTGTGAACGATGGGCTAATTTCAAATAAAGTGCAGTTCCTTTTTAAGTTGAGGTGCCACTGTACTTCAGAAATAAAACTTAGATATTACTTTGCCACTCCATCACCCTCAGGTTCCTCATTATGCTCTTATCATTTTGAGGTGTGTTTGAGCTCTTTATTGGAAGGGATACAGCTCTGTGTTAGGTAGGTAGGTAGGTCTTTATTGTCACAAGTAAAATTAAACTTTGTTTTCAACACAAACCCGTTCAGGATTAGACAAACAGTGTACAGGGTTACAGAACAGGAATGCTGATGGGTCGCCACAAGGCGCACCGTAAAATATGGGAAAAAGGTAAACACTGGGGGAGGATGAGTAAAAAAATACAATCTAGACTGGGCTCTTAAGGGGGCCTAGTCTGGAGTGGGAAAACCCCCATCGCAAAGCACATATACATATTACAACATACATCTCGAGACTTGCAACAGAGGGGAGGGAGTGGGGGCTACGGTGGCAGGCTGTAGCTCTTCTGGCGCTGCCCAGCTGTCCATCACCCCTAAGAGATTCGCGTCAAGGACGTTGGATAGGGGTGGGGTATGTTTGTGCGGCATATATATTTTGTGGATGGATGTGTGTAAGCTTGACGCGTGTCTCTTTTCCGCGGCCTTAATGTAGTGCAGTCGCTAGTCCAAAGTCAACAACAGGTGTGTGTACATGACACAAGAAGGGAGTTTGTTGTGTCTTTGCCGCATTGTCCTTCGGGAGAGTCTCGAAGCTAGGGAAACAATCCAAGCTTTTTTCGAGTGAAAATAAAATTGAGGACAGTTAAATAGTTGCAATATTTAGATTTGAAGAGCAGAGCATAAAAAGTCAACAAGAAAGTTAAGACAAGACAAGACAGAAGCCAGCTGGAGAGATTAGGTAGAGGAGAGTAGCATCCTCCCTCGATGAGTGCCAGTGAGAAACATGTACAAACCCCGTTTCCATACGAGTTGGGAAATTGTGTTAGATGTAAATATAAACGGAATACAATGGTTTGCAAATCCTTTTCAACCCATATTCAATTGAATGCACTGCAAATACAAGATATTTGATGTTCAAACTCAAACTTTTATTTTTTTTGCAAATAATAATTCACTTAAAATTTCATGGCTGCAACACGTTCCAAAGTAGTTGGGAAAGGGCATGTTCACCACTGTTACATCACCTTTTCTTTTAACAACACTGAATAAACGTGTGAGACCTGCGGAAACTAATTGTTGAAGCTTTGAAAGTGGAATTCTTTCCCATTCTTGTTTTCTGTAGAGCTTCAGTCGTTCAACAGTACGGGGTCGTATTTGCTGTCGTATTTTACGTTTCATAATGTGCCACAAATTTTCCATGGGAGACAGGTCTGGACTGCAGACGGGCTAGGAAAGTACCCACACTCTTTTTTTTACGAAGCCACGCTGTTGTAACGGGCTGAATGTGGCTTGGCATTGTCTTGTTGAAAATAAGCAGGGGCGTCCATGAAAAAGACGGCGCTTAGATGGCAGCTAATGCTGTTCCAAAACATGTATGTACCTTTCAGCATTAATGGTGCCTTCACAGATGTGTAAGTTACCCATGCCTTGGGCACTAATACACTCCCATACCATTACAGATGCTGGCTTTTGAACTTTGTGTCGATTACAGTCTGGATAGTTCGCTTCCCCTTTGGTCCGGATGACACGATGTCGAATATTTCCCCCAAAAATTTGAAATGTGGACTCGTCAGACCATGGAACACTTTTCCACATTGCATCAGTCCATCTTAGATGATCTCGGGCCCAGGGAAGCCGGCGGCATCTCTGGATGTTGTTGATAAATGGCTTTCGCTTTGCACAGCAGAGCTTTAACTTGCACTTACAGATGTAGCGACGAACTGGATTTAGTGACAGTGGTTTTCTGAAGTGTTCCTGAGCCCGTGTGGAGATATCCTTTAGTGATTGATATGGGTTTTTGATACAGTGCCGTCAGAGGGATGGAAGGTCATGGTCATTCAATGTTGGCTTCCGGCCATGCCGCTTACGTGTAGTGATTTCTCCAAATTCTCTGAACTTTTTAATCTTTAAATTTCTTGCAATTGCACTTTAGAATGTTGTTCTTAAACTGTTTGACTATTTGCTTACGCAGTTGTGGACAAAGGGGTGTACCTCGCCCCATCCTTTCTTGTGAAAGACTGAGCATTTTTTGGGAAGCTGTTTTTATACCCAATCATGGCACCCACCTGTTCCCAATTAGCCTGCACACATGTGGGATGTTCCAAATAAGTTTTTGATGATCATTCCTAAACTTTATAAGTATTTATTGCCACCTTCCCAAATTCTTTCACGTGTTGCTGGCATCAAATTCTAAAGTTAATGATTATTTGCAAAAAAAAATGTTCATCGGTTTGAACATCAAATCTGTTGTCTTTGTAGCATATTCAATTGAATATGGGTTGAAAAGGATTTGCAAATAATTGTATTACGTTTATATTTACATCTAACACAATTTCCCGGCTAATATGGAAACAGGGTTTGTACATTGTTGAAGTGTGGTTCTTCCAATGTGGGCTGCACTCATGCAGCCCTGGAGCCCTACGTCTTACATAGGCAAGACAGTCATGCCTTTGTGTCTTCAGTGTAAAGTCAGTCTATATGAGCTGGACATGGACTCGAAAGTGCATCCATGTTTCATTTCTACGTTAGAAAACATATTTTCATACTCTTGTTGAATAATGTTAAGTGACATATTGTGGAAAATTAGACATCTTGTCTTGTAATTGTAATGTAGTTAACAAAATATGACCATTGTGTACCATTCCTCAGTATTTCACTTTATTGGTTGTATTATACTAGTTGGAGGCTGCTGGGTCCTAGTGGATCAGACAGGGACTGCACAGCTTTGGCCAAAATCTCCAGATGACCGATGAAAGTCAAAACCTCCACTGTAGAGCTGCGGGTCCAGGCCAGAGGCAGGTGGGTAGAGACGGGCGTGCGATCTGCAACACGGACCGCCATTGTTGTGTCATGCAGGAACATGTGAAGCGAAAGATTTAAGTTTGAAAATGATGCCTACCTTGAAAGAACTGCCCGCTTTGGGTTCTGCCAGCAGCTCGGGACAAAGCCAACCACACCACAGTGTCGGCCCCTTGCTCCGCAGTGCGCAGCCTGTCTCCCATCATGCTGTGGAACTGGGGCATGGATGTGGACACGGCTGCAAGTGGGAAGCCCGTGGTTTTGTAAGGATGGGACTAGGGTAGTAATTAATTATATTCGGTACTTTACCACCTCTAAAAAGTACCGCTCCCCGTCATTGTCACATGTCGTGACATTGCCGATTTTATGAGGAGCATGTTCGGCAGCGCGCGCACACAGTACTTACAAGCAGACAGTGTGTAGACAGAAAAGGGACAATGGATGCATTTTGGTCTAAAAACTAAAGATTAGGGAAGTTTAACACTGAAACACCCTCAGAAAGAGGTGCTTTAAGACATGGCTAGTTAGCTAGCAGCTAATGTCCATTCGTATTAGGCAGCATTTTGGCTACTTCTAAATAACTAATCCTCGCCTCCCTGGCGACAAAGTCAGTTTCTTACAAGTACCATTATCACTGCAGGACGAGGAGTAGCTAAACATGCTTCACTACACACCGTAGGAGGATGCAATAGCTCACCGGCATCACAATGTACACAAACGCCATGGGTGGATCTACACTGTAATGATACCAAGTACAGGAGCGTATCTATTTGATACTACTATGATTACATTGATATTTTTTAGTATCACAAAATCTTTGAATATGACCAATGTATGATCCTGTAACTACTTGGTATCTGATCGATACCCAAATTTGTGGTATCATCCAAAACTAATATAAAGTATCCAAACAAGAGAAGAATAAGTGATTACTACATTTTAACAGAAGTGTTGATAGAACATGTTGGAAGAGAGAATAAGATATTAACAGTAAATGAACAAGTAGATTAATAATCCATTTTCTACTACTTGTCCTTTATAATGTTGACAAAATAATAGAATGATAAATGACACAATCTGTTACTGTATACGTCAGCAGACTAATTAGGAGTCTTTGTTTATTTACTAATAAAAGACAAGTTGTCTGTATGTTCACTATTTAATTTAAAGACTCCAAACATATTTATGTACACTAAGTGTTTTTGTTTACATAAAGCCAATAATGCTATTTTTTGTGGTACCCTTTTTTTTTTTTTTTAAAGTGTCGAAATACATTTTGTTACCGGTACCAAAATATTGGTATCGGGACAACAGCAGATGGCACACAATTGAGCCAATTTTACAGAAAAACTAAGTATGTCGTGATGTGGTAACAACTGATACAGTAACAATTGATACAGTCGCAATCTGTCACTATCTGGCCTTCATGATACAGTCCATCCTCAGTGCAATATGACATCATTAGCATTCAAATGGGTACATATCCCTCCCGTACTAGACGAACATAGCAGTTGTAGAAGTTGAATGAGTACCTGGAGTATCGACCCAGCCGGGGTGCATGACTGAAAAGTGGATGTCAGGGTACTCTTTGGCCCACTGCTCTGTCAGCACCACCTGCTGCCTCTGGGAGGAACAGCAATGCAAGCCTCACTCACAACAATTGTCAATGAAGGCACAGACTATACTTACTTTGTTCTGGGCGTAGACCATGACGCCATCAAAGTAGCCTTTATCCGACTGTAAGTCATCAATCTGAAGCTTCTGGACTAGCATGCCTCCTGACGACACGGTGATCTAAACAGAAACACAAGTGTCCAGACACAAAGGTGGCACTGTGGAGTCCGCCATGATGCGCCCCTTCATACCACCCTTGGGTCCCGGCTCTTTTGTAGAAGTGGTATGAGACCCTCGGTGAGAAGATACGTGCCTGAAGAGACAGACCAACACCGTATTGAAGCCTAACTCCAAGTATAAAGACTACATGGAGGTCTTACCCATGGTGTTGATGGCGAAATTCTTCTCCAGGCGTTCGTCGTTCACCTCTCTCTTATGAACCATACACCCTGCATTGTTTACCTGTGGAATGTACTGTCCTGTTTACCCAAATAGAAGACTTTTACCCTGAAGACTCTGTGTACACACACCATGGAAATAAATGTCTCTCAAAGGCTGGGCAAGTTTGCAGACGGAAAATAAAAGTTAAAGTACTGCTGATAGTGCTGATTTTAAGATAATAGTGTTCAATAAAGCATGTCGTCAAAGTAGTTAAGAAATATACAAAACCCATAACCAGTAAAGTTGGAACTTTTTGTAATTCGTAAATAGAAATGAATACAATGATTTGCAAATCCTCAATTTACATTTAATTGAATAGACTACAAAAAACAAGATATTTAATGTTCCAACTGAAAAACATGTTTTTCTTTTGCTCCTATAACAGTCCTGATGGTAAATAAGCAGGGTCGTCCATGATAACGTTGCTCCAAAACCTGTATGTACCTTTCAGCATTAATGGTGCCTTCACAAATGTGTAAGTTGCCCATGCCTTGGACACTAATACACGCCCATACCACCACAGATGCTGGCTTTTGAATCTTGCGCCTATAACAATCCGGATGGTTCTTTTCCTCTTTGTTCCAGAGGACACAACGTCCACAGATTCCAAAAACATTTTGAAATGTGGACTCGTCAGACCACAGAACACTTTTACTCTTTGCATCAGTCCATCTTAGATGACCTTGGGCCCAGCCAAGCCGGCGTTGTTTCTGGGTGTTGTTGATAAATGCCTTTCGCTTTGCATAAAATAATTTCGCCACACCTAGTGTGTGTGTAACAATCATTGGTACATTAATTTTAACTTATAGTAGAGTTTTAACTTTCACTCACAGATGTAGCGACCAATTGTAGTTACTGACAGTGGTTTTTTGAAGTGTTCCTGAGCCCATGTGGTTATATCCTTTACGCACTGATGTCGGGTTTTGATGCAGTACCGCCTGAGGGAGCGAAGGTTCGTAATATCATTGCTTACGTGCAGTGATTTCTCCAGATTTTCTGAACCTTTTGATGATGTTACAGGCTGTAGATGGTGAAATCCCTTAATTCTTTGCAATAGCTGGTTGAGAAATGTTGTTTTTAAACTGTTGGACAATTTGCTCACGCATTTGTTGACAACGTGGTGACCCTCGCTCTGTCCTTGTTTGTGAATGACTGAGCATTTCATGGAAGCTGCTTTTATACATGGAAGCTGCTTTTATACCCATTAATGGCACCCACCTGTTCCCAATTAGTCTTTTCACCAGTGAGATGTTCCAAATAAGTGTTTGATGAGCATTACTCAACTTCTCAGTCTTTTTTGCCATGTGTGCCAGCTTTTTTGAAATGTTGCAGGCATCAAATTCCAAATGAGCTAATATTTGCAAAAAATAACAATGTTTACCAGTTGGAACATTAAAAATCTTGTCTTTGCAGTCTAATCAATTGAATATAAGTTAAAAAAAAAGGATTTGCAAATCATTCTATTCTGTTTTTATTTACCATTTACACAACGTGCCAACTTCACTGGTTTTGGGGTTTGCATATTTTAATTGCAGTCTACCAGTTATTTAAAAACAATTAAGATAAATTCTGTCTTTGTTTTAAAAGTATATATTTTATATTCACTTCATTATGTCAGTGATTGTGTCTACCTACCAAGACGTGTAAGCATGAATACTGCTTCTTGAAGGCCTCAGCAAACTGCCAGACTCTGCGTGACTCTGACAAGTCCACGATATGGACGTATACTTCCTGCAATGAAGCCAGCAGTTACTTCTTTTTCATATCCATTCATAATGACTAAACACCTGCAATCACTAATAAGTAGGATTATGCAACCTCGATTTTCAACTTTCCTTGGGAGTTAACAGGACTGTATAGGGATCTAGACTAGAAGATAGATGACCGCAAACCCAATGTTTTTAAATCAAAAATGTCACAGCATAGTCCTACTAAAAAGAACACTTCTTTTATGCAACTTGGAATTAGATTGGATACACATTCTCATTTGATGACCGTGTGTCTAAATGTTTGACTGGTCTTGCGTCATCACACTCCAGCATGAAAAGGTACAGACTCGGGTTGTCCCGGTACCAAAATGTATTTTGATACCTTTTGATACTTTTCTAAATAAAGAGGACCACAAAAAAATGACATTGGGTTTAGTTTAACAACAAATCTTAGGGTGCATTAAACATGTTTATTATTGCAATTTAGTCCTTACATAAAACAGTGAACATACTAGACAACTTGTCTTTTAGTAGTAAGTAAACAAACAAAGACTCCTAATTAGTCTGCTGACGTATGCAGTAACATATTGTCTCATTTATCGTTCTATTATTCTGTCAACATTTTAAGGGACAAATTATAAAAATGCATTATTAATCTACTTGTTCATTTACTGTTAAAATCTGCTTATTTCTGTTTTAACATGTTCTATCTGCACTTCTGTTAAAATGTAAAATTCACCTATTATTCTCTTGTTTGATACTTTACATTAGTTTTGGATGATAGCACAAATTTAGGTATCAATTTGATACCAAGTAGTTGAAGGTCATAATTTAAGTTATGTGTCCAGGGACATTTTCTTGAGTTTATAAACATTATATAAATCTTAAAAAAACAGATAGATTTTGTGATGCTAAAAAATATCGATGTAATCATAGTAGTATCGACTAGATACGCTCCTGTACATGGTATAATTACAGTGGCTGTCAGGTGTAGATCCACCCATGGCATTTGTTTACATTCAGGAGCACTAGCTTTTCTTAGCAGTGATGCAGGTGAGCATTTTTAGCTATTCCTCGTCCTGCAGTGATAATGATACGTGTAAGAAACTTACTTCATTTGTCGCCATGGAGGCGAGGATTAGTGATTTAGAAGTAGCTAAAACACTGCAGACTGCAGATGGACGCTAGCCGCTAGCTAGCTCGTATATGTATAGATACATATCTTTACTTTTTAGGCCAAAATGCGTCCATTTTCCCTTTTCTGTCTACGCACTGTCTGCTTGTAAGTACTCTGTGTGTATGCGCTGCCGAACATGCTCCTCTGCTCGTAAAACCAGCAATGTAACGACGTGACGACACGTCGTTATGCCCGTGAAAAAAAGGGAAGGGGGGCAGGGCGAGTTCAGAATATGAATTACTAGTATACCGGTAGTACTAGTGTAGTACCGGTATACTATTGAATCGTATTCCGTACAACCAGAGTACAGACACACAAAATTATTTTATTCCAAATGGGGCAGCTGTGTCCAAAGTGACCCCGGGTACCATGTTTAACCAACATTGGCATGATTTTAGCATCTTTACTGTACAAAATTGTATCAAAACTTACTAAAAGCACGTCTAAATTCCAGAACCAAGTTTATTAGACAACATGCTTCCAATATGATAGTTGTATAATATGCCTTAAAAACAATACTTACAGTATTACCAGATTCATGAATAATCTCCTCCTTGGCCTCCTCAGCTTTATCTTTATTCCTGCACACCATGTGCACTCTACCACCTGCAAACCATACATTTGTTTTAAATCAAATGAATCCCACTTTTGAATTTGGATTAATCACAACAAAAATAATATTTTGACACAACTGCATTCTTTGTCAGAATGTCATAAAGGATTTTTTTTTTAAAAAGTGGGCTACTTGACTGCAGTACATCTATTTATTCCAAACCTGAATAGTTGTACCTAAACTCCCTTTGGCATTATTTTGGAGTGAAACTTGCCAGCGAGCACACCAGCCGGGGTGTCCACAATCATTTTTTTTGCTGACGTATGCTTTGACCTGATCCCTGACCTTGTAACCCCCTGCTCAAAACAATTGTGTGACTAATCTGCGTACATACATGTACAGGTCAAAAGTTTGGACACACCTTCTCATTCAATGCAATTTCTTTATTTTCACGACTATTTACATTGTAGATTGTCACATCAAAACTATGAATGAACACATGTGGAGTTATGTACTTAACAAAAAAAAGGTGAAATAACTGAAAACATGTTTTATAATCTAGTTTCTTCAAAATAGCCACCCTTTACCCTGGATACTGCTTTGTGCACTCTTGGCATTCTCTCAATGAGCTTGAAGAGGTAGTCACCTGAAATGGTTTTCCAACAGTCTTGAACCCTTTGAAGCTCATGGAGAGAATGTCAAGAGTGTGTAAAAAAGTAATCTGAGCAAAGCGTGGCAATTTTGAAGAAACTAGAATATAAAACATGTTTTCAGTTATTTCACCTTGTTTTGTTAAGTACATAACTCCACATGTAGTTCATTCATAGTTTAGATGTGACAATATACAATGTAAATAGTCATGAAAATAAAGAAAATACATTGAATGAGAAGGTGAGTCCAAACTTTCGGCCTGTACTGTATCGTACAAATTTTGTTAAATACAAACATAAATTAAAATAATTCTGAAAAATGTGTTTTTATTTTCAGATTTTATTTAACTTGAATATTTATGTTCATTTTATTTCATTTTCTTTGTTCTCTAGTTACTTTCATTTTTAGTACAGATGCTTCAAAACAGGCAGATTAAATACAATATAAAGTAAGCTGTGATATTAATTGTGATCGATATGAAAAAAAAAACAATGGTCTTTCTTTGACAGCTATTTAGACCAGTGGTTCTCAACCTTTTTTCAGTGATGTACCCACTGTGAACATTTTTTTGATTCAAGTACCCCTTAATCAGAGCAAAGCATTTTGGGCTGAAAAAAAAAATGAAGTAAAATACAGCACTATGTCATCAGTTTCTTAATCATTAAATTGAATAACAGTGCAAAATATTGCTCATTTGTAGTGGTCTTTCTTGAACTATTTGGAAAAAAAGATATAAAAATAACTAAAAACTTGTTGAAAAATAAACAAGTGATTCAATTATAAATAAATAGTTCTACACATAGAAGTGCCCTCTTTGGGGATTGTAATAGAGATCCATCTGTATTCATGAAATAATTCTAAACATTTCTTCACAAAAAAAGAAATCTTTAACATCAATATTTATGGGACATGTCAACAAAAAATCTAGCTGTCAACACTGAATATTGCATTGATGCATTTCTTTTCACAGTTTACAGTTTACATTCATATTTTGTTTCAGTATTATTCAATAAATATATTTATAAAGGATTTGTAAATGTTTGCTATTTAAAAAAAAATCTCACGTACCCCTTGGCATACCTTCAAGTACCCCCAGGGGTACGCGTACCCCCAATACTGCTGTAAAAGCTCAACACAGAATACTTTGAAGTATAATCAGTTATAATTTCTCATTGTCCTTTGAGAAGCTATTTAGTTAGATCATCTTAAAACTTGCCAAAAAAAAGATTAGCTTATTGCAGAGTCAATTTTTGTGTGCATCAACAAAACAGATATCATACTGCAGTCGTTTTTGATGGTGGTATCATGAGGGTTAGAGCAGAAAGTAGGAAAAATAAATAAAATTACCATGAATTGATTAACGCCCGCGACCCCAAAAGGGAATAAGCGGTAGAAAATGGATGGATGGAATTGATTAACGTGGACCCCGACTTAAACAAGATGAAAAACTTATTCTGGTGTTACCATTTAGTGGTCAATTGTACGGAATATGTACTGTACTGTGCAATCTACTGATAAAAGTTTCAATCAATCAATCACATTGAATGAAGAGAAGGTGTGTCCCAAACTTTTGGCCATATGATTAGTGTGATATTTTTTTCGAAATTAATAGCGTGAGTTATCGCATTCAATTTGACATAAAAGTCCATAATGGAGAAGGTTTGTCTCTTGGGTGTGCACAGCACCTTTCTTGGCTATAGCCATGGCGGTCGCTTTCCCAATCCCACTGTTTGCTCCAGTGACCATGAAAGACCGTCCCACAACGGACACGTCCGTGTCCTGGGGCTCAAAATCCCGAGATGCCGCCTCATATCCCTTCCTAAACACAAAGTACGAGAGAATTTAAACAGATTTAAAGAGCCAATTGTGTTTTTTCTTTGATGATGTCATCCTCAGCCGTCAATGGGACTATTGTGATGGCACATAGCGGCTAGTGTGTCTGGTGCCACTCAGTGACCAGGCCTTTCACAATCCAGCAACATATGCCTGCTTTAGTTCAGAGATCTACACACCTTTTGTATTAATAAACAACAACAGAACAAATGTGCGACAAAATAAACCAGCACCGATTATTCAAGAGTGGACTGACCTTGTGTAATGGCGTATTCCGTTCAAGAACCAGATGGTGTTTCGGTAGAGGGACATGTTATCAAATGATAACTTTGCAGAAGTCTTTCCTGGAGAAGCCAGTTTGCTGCCTTTGCCAACCACTGTGACAGATGAGCGTCACATGAGGCCTGCCCAGGGGGGGGGGAGGTCGCGGCACAGCGCCCTCTGCTGCCGACACTGCGCAGTACATGCAACGCCTTTTTCCATTTGTTTTTATATATATATTTATATCCATCCATCCATTTCCTACCGCTTATTCCCTTTTGGGGACGCGGGGGGCGCTGGCGCCTATTTTATATATATATATATATATATATATATATATATATATATATATATATATATATATACACACACCCACACCGTATTTTCTTGAATTGCCGCCGGAGCGTTGATTAATTTAAAACCTCTTCTCAATCCTGCGCTTGCCAAAGGCATGTGGTAAAAGTAAGCATGCGCTAATTATTTTAAAACCTCTTCTCACGCTGGCACTTACCAAAGGCATGCAGTAAAAATTTGAGTGCGATGTAAGCTTGGACTTTACTAAATAGCTCTTAATCTTCTTCCCTTTATGCGATTTCAAATTACCGGTATTGAAATAAGCCTCCTCCGTTTTGAAAATAAGTGTCACTCGTGACGTCACGAGTTTGACCAGGCGGTCATACTAAGCATGCGCTAATTATTTTGGGAAGTGAGTTTGACCCGGCAGTAATTCAAGGCAGTTGCATACTATATACCCTGCGGCAATTCAAGGATATACGGTATATATATATATATATATATATATATATATATATATATATATATATACATATGCACCTTTATTTATAAAGTTCAACATTTACAAACAAACGTCAATCAATCAATCAATGACTATTTATATAACCCTAAATCACTAGTGTCTCAAAGGGCTGCACAAACCACAACACAAACCACAACGACATCCTCGGTAGAGCCCACATAAGGGCAAGGAAAACTCACACCCAGTGGGACGTCGGCGACAATGATTACTATGAGAAACCTTGGAGAGGACTGCATATGTGGGCAAAATCCCCCACCCTCCCTCCGCAATGGATGTCGAACGGGTGTAACATGATACTGTGAAAGTTCAATCCATAGTGGATCCAACACAACCGTGAGAGTCCGGCCCAAAGTGGATCCAACACAGCAGAGAGAGTCCCGTCCACAGCGGAGCCAGCAGGAAACCAACCATCCCAAGCGGAGATGGTTAAAGGCTAGAGTATACAAATGAGTTTTAAGATGAGACCTAAATGCTTCTACTGAGGTGGCATCTCAAACTGTTACCGGGAGGGCATTCCAGAGTACTGGAGCCCGAACAGAAAACGCTCTATAGCCCGCAGACTTTTTTTGGGCTCTGGGAATCACTAATAAGCCGGAGTCCTTTGTACGCAGATTTCTTGCCGGGACATATGGTACAATACAATCGGCAAGATGGAGCTAGATCGTGTAGTATTTTATACGTAAGTAGTAAAACCTCAAAGTCACATCTTAAGTGCACAGGAAGCCAGTGCAGGTGAGCCAGTATAGGCGTAATATGATCAAACTTTCTTGTTCTTGTCAAAAGTCTAGCAGCCGCATTTTGTACCAACTGAAATCTTTTAATGCTAGACATAGGGACACCCGAAAATAATACTATTATTTTATAAAATAATAATAATATTATTATTTGGGGAAATAACATATTCCCTGTTTTCGTTTCTTGTTTGTTCAAGTGCGCGGCAAGAGTCACGTGATTTTTAAACTTCCTGCAGCGCGACATCCAATCCGGTTGGCAGGTGCTCGAGGTGTGCGCTGACTCACTCACCAGGCGCCGCCCGGTGACCAGGACGGGGCGGAGTTTAGCAACTTTCCTGCAGGCTGCTGCCAACTGACGGTGGACGAAGGCTGTCGATTAAGGTTATGTGTTCCAAAAGGATAAATTGACCCTTTGTGGGGGTTAAAATACGTTTTTTTAATCACTTTGGCACTTTTACGGCTGGCTGGCAATATGGTAAGTGAGCCATAAGGATAAAGTCTAACACCTGTTTGCACCTGTTGTCACCGCCAGAAATTATGTTTTTATGCTACTTCCGGTTTGTGTTTATTTTAAGCCGTGTTGCCAAAGTTTCTACTTTTGTGTGGTTTGAATTTGTTTAAACGTTGTGTTTCGTATGTCTGACTTCATGCCATAATGTATTCCAACAGACTATTCGGTTAAACGGGTTTGGTCACTTTGTGTCGACTTGGTGGCTTTCCGCCTTCATTTGCATGTCACGTGACACAGCTCCTAATCGCTGTCCATATCAAGCGCCTCCTTCACGCTAAAGTCCTGAGAACCAGAAAATACAACTTGCATTTTTGTTTATATTATATAATAGTCTGGATGGAAAAATCAATATGCCACAGTGGCGTGATGCAGTGTCCTTTGCTGTTGACAACAGTATTTAATACCAATTATATTATCTACTGCTTAGTTCAGTGGTTCTCAAATGGGGGTATGCGTACCCATGAGGGTACTTGAAGGTATGCCAAGGGGTACGTGAGATTTTTTTAAAATATTCTAAAAATAGCAACAATTCAGTAATCCTTTAAGAATATATTTATTGACTAATACTTTACTAAATATGAATGTAAGTTCATAAACTGTGAAAAGAAATGCAACAATGCAATATTCAGTGTTGACAGCTGGATTTTTTGTGGACACGTTCCATAAATATTGATGTTAAAAATGTCTTTTTTTGTGAAGAAATGTTTAGAATTAAGTTCATGAATCCAGATGGATCTCTATTACAATCCCAAAGAGGGCACTTTAAGTTGATGATTACTTCTATGTGTAGAAATCTTTATTTATAATTAATCACTTGTTTATTTTTCAACAATTTTTTGGTTATTTTTATATCTTTTTTTCCAAATCGTACAAGAAAGACCACTACAAATGAGCAATATTTTGCACTGTTATACAATTTAATAAATCAGAAACTGATGACCTAGTGCTTTATTTTACTTCTTTATGTATATTTTTCAACCAAAAATGCTTTGCCGTGATTAGGGGGTACTTGAATTAAAAAAATGTTCACAGGGGGTACATCACTGAAAAAAGGTTGAGAACCACTGGCTTAGTTAATAGGCCAAGACTTATTTATTAAATAATAATAATTTACTATGCATAGTAGTTTAAAGCTCAATTTATCAATATGTTATATTAACATGTAAACATATTGAAAACTATCCCAGGCTCGCGATCTTTCTGTGTGGAGTTTGCATGTTCTCCCCGTGACTGCGTCGGTTCCCTCCGGGTACTCCGGCTTCCTCCCACTTCCAAAGACATGCACCTGGGGATAGGTTGATTGGCAACACTAAATTGGCCCTAGTGTGTGAGTGTGAATGTTGTCTATCTATCTGTGTTGGCCCTGCGATGAGGTGGCGACTTGTCCAGGGTGTACACTGCCTTCCGCCCAATTGTAGCTGAGATAGGCACCAGCGCCCCCCGCTACCCAAAGGGAATAAGTGGTAGAAAATGGATGGATGGATGGATTTTCTCAAAACTCAAAAGTGTGCCTTATAACCCGGTTAATTCCGGTTGTGCTTACCGACCTCGAAGCAATTTTATTTGGTACATGGTGAAATGATAAGTGTGACCAGTAGATAGCAGTCACGTAAGAGAGATATGTGTAGACTGCAAAATGATGGCAGTCACACATAAGAGATATGTGTAGACTGCAATATGACTCAAGTAAACAACACAAATATTTTATATGTTCCATTAAAAATATAGAACATTACACACGGCGCTCAAAAATCTATCAAAATGTTATGGTATGACATAGGTATGCGTTGAATCTCCACCGCTTGATGGATTGTACTGTGCTTCAACATACGAGTATCATTATGGTGTCCATAAGGTAAAACATTCCTGGCGTTTTGTTTCGCAAAGTTATGCAAAATCAACTTTTCTTACCTTCTGGTACCTGCTGATCTGTATTTGGGATCTGCATAAGTACTGAAAATGTAGTCCTAGTTGATGAGCTTCTTCTTTTTCTCTATCTTCTTGTTATGAGACATTCAGCCTCTGCTGTTGCCATTTCTAATATAAAGTTGTGTAAAGTTCTTACTTATTTCTGTCAGTAGCCTCGCTATGGAAGCACTAAAAACCACCAGTGTAGTGAGTTTACATTATTCACCCAAGGGACTTTAGTTATTAGAGAGTTCCGGTCGGACGGGTTTTCACGGGACACATTTCCGGCTTTGTTGTTGCACTAGTGAGCCACGGATGAGAAAATGTTGCTCCATTATTGATTGAAGTAAAGTCTGAATGTCACTAAAACAGTTAGGTCCATCTTTTGACACTTCTTCCACTCCCGTCCTTGCACGCTACACCGCTACAACCAAGATGACGGGGAGAAGACACTGTCGGAGGTGAGCCTTGTAAATAAGACCGCCCACAAAACGGTGCATCCCGAAGCATCCGTCTGAAAGTGACTTGAAGATGATCTGTAAAACATCATCTATGCAACATTTTGACCAAAGAACCATTATTACATGTTATGTAGACCAGTGGTATTCATTTTTATCTAAAAGTTTATTTATTTATTTATTTATTTTTTATTAAATCAACATAAAAACACAATATACAGTTACAATTAGTGCACCAACCACAAAAACCTCCCTTTTTCATGACAAAGAAAAAAAAAGGATTCCCCCAGACCCCCCCACCCCGCCCGGGCCGCGGGACATATTATTAAGCGTTGACCGATCCGCGGATACAAAAAGGTTGGGGACCACTGATGTAGACCACAAGGAAGTCTTTTACAATTAGAAAAAAATCATAATATGACCCTTTTGTATGAAAATAGACCTGACTAAACCCGCGCGAAAGGGACAAGCGGTTGGAAATGGATGGATGGATGGATGGATGGACTCGCTCATCGGCAGTGCGCCTTATAATCCGGTGCAGTATACGGTCCGGAAAATACTTGGTAATTATGTACAACATAAACATGCTCAACAATTATACTTCATCAATCCATCCATCCATCCATCCATTTTCTACCGCTTATTCCCTTTGGGGTCGCGGGGGGCGCTGGTGCCTATCTGAGCTACAATCGGGTGGAAGGCGGGGTACACCCTGGACAAGTTGCCACCTTATCTTGTACCTTATTTCTACCGGCTGTTTTGCTGACTTATTAAAGTGAGTTATCTTATTCTTTGATGAGTCATGACACCGGCAGAACATGAGATGACATCATTAACTGCAGTCTGGTTCATGATGTCCTCTGGTAAAGAAGACCTGCCTCCGTTCTTCCCTCTCCGCTGTGTGTCCATGTCATCAGATGCGCTTCCTGCTGCTCTTCAGCCGCCAGGGCAAGTTGCGTTTGCAGAAATGGTACACGCCCATGTCTGATCGGGAGAAGAAGAAGATCATCAGAGACATGACCACGGCCGTGTTGGCACGGCAACCACGCTCCTGCAACTTCCTGCACTGGAAGGACTTGAAGATTATTTACAAGAGGTGGGCGGGGCTCCTGCATACTTGCCTAACTTCTAAATACACACCTAGTGCAGAGTATATCATATATCAATATGCTATTTTAACCTAAAACGCTCCCTTTTTTCTCTTTGTAGATACGCAAGCTTGTATTTCTGCTTGGCCATAGAGAACCAAGAGAACGAGCTGCTGGCATTGGAGGTCATTCATCGCTATGTGGAGCTGCTTGACAGATATTTTGGCAATGTACTTCTTCCATTACCTTTTTCACCTTCTGTATCACCGCTGTCAAAGTCAAGGCCCGCGGGCCAGATCTGGCCCTCCACCTCATTTTACATGGCCTGCAAAATGTGTCAATAATATACCTTATATTTTCTTTATTTACTTTCTTATTTTCTTCCTAAAGTATTAGGTTTTTTTTCTTGATTGACAGGGAAAAAATAGTGTGCAATATTGCAACAAAATCTATATAATCTAACGTTTTGGTCAAAATCCAAATAAATATTTAAATATCTGCTTAACTTATGATTTTGAAGCAAGTTATCCATCAAATTGTACACTATAAAAATGACCAATATAATTTACTGTAAAATTTAGGGAGTTTTTTTAACAGCACATTACTGTAAGTAAAAAAAAAACAAAAAAAAAACATATTTGTTTTTGTACTGTAAAATTAAGTCGACTGGGCTGTCAGTTGTTTTGGGTTTTTTACTGTAAAATTCACGGTTGATGATTTTATGGAACCACATTTTATTATGGTAAAAAACTGACAGCTGAATTGCCAAAATACAACTAAACCGTGGTACTGTATTTCTATTTTCAGTAATATGTTGTAATAATAATAATAATAAAAACACCATATATTTTACATTAGAAATCTGGCAACTATGCTTGTTTTTTTCTGTAAAAAACAGTGGTAAAGTCCACAGATTTTTTACTTTATGTACATTTTTTTTAGATATTTAAATTCTTAGGCAAACTCATGAATTATTCACTGTGGCTGTTAGCCATGACTGCGGTGTGGCCCTCAATAAAAACAAGTTTGACACCCCTTCTCTATATAAACAGTCGTCCATTCTACACTGGTCCTTATCTATGTTTCATTGTCTCCTCTCAGGTGTGCGAGCTTGACATAATCTTTAACTTTGAGAAGGCCTATTTTATCCTGGACGAGTTCCTCATGGGAGGAGAAATACAAGAAACCTCCAAACAGATTGTGAACCGCTCCATTGAAGCCTCAGACATGTTACAAGAGGTGAAACCACACATCAAAAACACAGCTCCAGACTCACAAGTGTGACATGAGCGTCTGCTGCGAGGCTCCATATCATTAAAAACACCAGCTTCAAAGGCAGCCAACTAAAGCGCTTTAATTTTTCTAGTTTATGTAGTATGAATAATCCAAAAAGTTTTACCAACTTTAATGTTTTGGACTAGGACTAGATTACTGTATAACATGTTCATTTGTGTCCTCTTTTCAATAGCTTTTTTTTTTAAACAATATTTATATAATTGTTTTGCTTTTGATTTTTTTAACTTGATTTTTTTACATCAAATTATGCTGACAATTTCGTTCAATAAACTTTTGTAAGCAAAATGTTTGTTTTTAAAAATTCAGTTTTATAAAATTTCACTCAATAAAAATTCAGTGCAGAAGTTTTGACAGCATGTCCGTGTCAAGTGACTGCACACTTGACAACTCATTGGCCGGTTCTACAGACAACATTGGTTGCTTCGGTCTTAATTTACCGGAACTTGTGTTAAAACAACAAATACTTTTTGCAATTTTTCATAAACTGAATTTTTAAACATGCATTTTGCTGCCAAATCTTTATTCAATAAAAATTATCAGCATAATTTGATGTAAAAAAAAATCTAATCCAAATTTCAGTGTCAAAGAAAAGCTTTGGTAAGACACAAATTAACCTCCATAAAATATCTGTGTATTATTGAATATTAATACATATTATTAGTCCCTTTTTAAAAATACATGTCAAAGGTACATTTACATGGACAGCAATAGCCAAACTACTGACCATGACTTGAATATGGTGTGTGTGTGTGTGTGTGTACTGTATATATATATATATATTTATATAAGGTTGACTTTACACTCACCTTAGGGTTTACCAAGAAGCCTTTCGTTTGACAGCCCTTCGCGGTTTTCCAAGTGGAATGTGGTACAGTATTTGTGTTTGATAAAACCTTTGGCAAATCAAAATTTACGACCAATAAAAACGCATTAAACGGGGACGGAAATTTGACTCGTCAAATATAAACAAACCAAAACACTGGCGGAAAGCAATAATTGATAAAATAAATAAATATATGTATATATGACTATGTATGTGTGTGTGTGTGTATATATGTGTGTGTGTGTCTGTGTGTGTATGTATATATATATGTGTGTATGTATGTATATTTATGTATATGTATATAATGTATGTACAAACCCCTTTTCCATATGAGTTGGGAAATTGTTTTATATGTAAATATAAACGGAATACAATTATTTGCAAATCATTTTCAACCCATATTCAGTCGAATATGCTACAAAGACAACATATTTGATGTTTAAACTGATAAACAATTTTTTTTGTTGCAAATAATCATTAACTTTAGAATTTGATGCCAGCAACACATGACAAAGAAGTTGAGAAAGGTGGCAATAAATACTGATAAAGTTGGGGAATGCTCATCAAACACTTATTTGGAACATCCCACAGGTGTGCAGGCTAATTGGGAACAGGTGGGTGCCATGAAATGCAGCTTCCATGAAATGCTTAATAATTCACAAACAAGGATGGGGCGAAGGTCACCAATTTGTAAGCAAATTGTCGAACAGTTTTAGAACAACATTTCTCAACAAGCTATTGCAAGGAATTTAGGGATTTTACCATCTACGGTCCATAAAATCATCAAAAGGTTCAGAGAATCTGGAGAAATCACTGCACATAAGCGATGATATTACGGAGCTTTGATCCGTCAGGCGGTACTGCATCAAAACCGGACACCAGTGTGTAAAGGATATCACCACATGGACTCAGGAACACTTCATAAAACTACTGTCAGTAACTTCAGTTGGTCGCTACATCTGTAACTGCAAGTTAAAACTCTACTATGCAAAGCGAAAGCCATTTATCAACAACACTCAGGAACGCCGCCGGCTTCGGTGGGCCCGAGCTCATCTAAGATGGACTGATGCAAAGTGGAAAAGTGTTCTGTGGTCTGACGAGTCCACATTTCAAATTATATTTGGAAACTGTGGACGTGGTGTGGTGTCCTTCGGAACAAAGAGGAAAATAACCCTCCGGATTGTTATAGGCGCAAAGTTCAAAAGCTAGCATCTATGATGGTATGGGGGTGTATTAGTGCCCAAGGCATGGGTAACTTACTGTACACATTTGTGAAGGCACCCTGAATGCTGAATGGTCCATATAGGTTTTGGAGCAACATATGTTGTCATCCAAGCAACGTTATCATGGATGCCCCCGCTTATTTCAGCAAAACAATGCCAAGCCACGTGTTACAACAGCGTGGCTTCGTAGTCAAAGAGTGCAGGTACTTTCCTGGCCCACCTGCAGTCCAGACCTGTCTCCCATCGAAAATGTGTGGCGCATTATGAAGCGTAAAATACGACAACAAGAACCCGAATTGTTGAACAACTTAAGCTGTACATCAAGCAAGAATGGTAAATAATTCCACTTTCAAAGCTTCAAAAAATTGTTTCCTCAGTTCCCAAATATTTATTGAGTGTTGTTAAAAGAAAAGGTGATGTAACACAGTTGTGAACATGCCCTTTCCCAACTACTTTGGCACTTGTTGCAGCCATGAAATTCTAAGTTAATTATTATTTGCAAAAAAAAATAAAGTTAATGAGTTTGAACATCAAATATCTTGTCTTTGTAGTGCATTCAATTGAATATGGGTTTAAAAGGATTTGCAAATCATTGTATTCCGTTTATATTTACATCTAACACAATTTCCCAACTTATAAGGAAACGCGGTTTGTATGTGTATATATATACATATGTATGTATCTATGTATTTATTATATATATATATATATATATATATATATATATATATATATATATATATATATATATATATATATATATATATATGTAATTATTTTAATTTAAAACATTTTGTCATGTAAATTAAGGCAGGGATTTTCAAATTGTGGCACAGTGACCATGATTGATTTCAGATGGGTGGAGAACACCTGTGATATTAAAATCAACCAAGTTGACGTCCCTGGCAGAACACACATGCAGTGGTAGATGAACATGGACTCCTGTCCTGGCCAAGTACCAACACACCAGGACTGGAGTGGGAGTATTATCAACAATCCACAAACAGGCTTCAGCTGGAGCGGCATCTTTCAGCATGGTCCTAGTTTTTTTTACATTATTAACAGCCTTACATTGTTTCTGGGGGGACCAAAAGCGGAGGGGCCTCCCTAACTCCCCCAAAATTGTAAAACTCTTTTTTATCTCACTATAAGAAATACAATTATAATCATTTTGCTGTTAAACATAACTGAAATTGACTTAGAAAGGTTTGCAAAACATAATGTCTTTATTTTTCTCAAGCTGCTGTTCCTCCCCTGAAGTCCTCACACTTTGAAAATTTCTGTGCCCTATTCAACATTAGTGTAGTTGTTTCTTACACATACTGTACCTTCCCTGTCAGTCACACTAAATATTGAACGTCTCTCCAGATAAAAATGCAATAACAGGGTGTTGGCGCTTGAAGCTAGAATGAAAAATAATCAAATCCAAGACTAGAAGAAAGTATTTTTCTGAAAAGGCACAATAGTTTTTTTTTTAATTTTCAGCCTTGTTTTTGTGACCTAAAAACAGTTTGTGTGGACAAAAGCCGATACGTGTATACAGCAAATACTACTTACAGCCTACTACTACTGCACGCAGCTCTCATTCCTTCAGAACTTGATACTTATTTGTGTTTTTCTAAAAGTGTGTGTTCTTGGTATTTGTCATCATGTCTTGTTATGAGAACAAAACTGCACAGAGCAGCTTTCTGGATGAGTTGAATTACCTTCTTAATAAGAAATGTAAGCATCTTTATCAATGAGACTGATGTGATGTGATACATTATTAGATATATCAACCTACTTTTCAGGCAATGCAATATCCCAATCATCTGATGCAACGTATTACAATGCAATACAATTTGACAACACTTGATACCACACAGCACAATCTGATGCAATGCAAACAATAGAAATTAAAATACTGCCCACAAATTACGGTTACGTGTAACTAATAAGACGGACGGTATTTTAATATCAGTTGAAAATAAATAAAAAAATCAGTTTTTACAATTGTTTTACTGACAGACATTTATGATGCCCATATATTGGCATACAGGTCCACAACAATTAACAATATATATTTGAATTAAATTGAATAAACATGAATAAATGTACTGATAAAATGTATACCTCCAATTTCTTCATACAGTATTTAAAACCAAATATCCCACCTTCAATAACACCCAAATAATTTATTAACCTTACAAGCAATGTTGTAACATGTTTGATTTGCCCACATGTGTAAACATATTGTAATGAATAGATGTCAAATCAACTCAAGTGTGTACTCAAGTTGCTCTAACCTTCCTTGATAGTGTTTCATGTTTTATTTGATGTAAATAATGTTGCCTGGGACCTCAGTGAGTCAAGGTCCAGGCCCAAAATTGCCGCACTTTGGACACCACTGCTTTAGAGTCCCACTAAACTGAAGAGTCTCACATATTTTTATATTTGCTTTTGTCACTTCAGCTATATTTTCTGAAAATTATGATTTTTTCCTTTGTTGTACAACATTTTACGCTTTTACTGTAGTTTTATAAATATATTGTATCTACCCGTGCCTTTTGTCCACATGCAAACCTCATTTTAGGTCACTAAAAACTGCTGTTCACTTTTATTTGAATTTGTGTTATGCCTTATTTTCTGTTTGATATTCAACTGTAACTTCACAACACTATTTATCCTTAAGTAGTACAAAACCCAAAACCAGTGAAGTTGGCACATTGTGTAAATAACACACACGTGTAAATGGTAAATAAAAACACAATACAATGATTTGCAAATACTTTTCAATTTATATTCCATTGAAAACACTGCAAAGACAATATATTTTATGTTCAAACTGGTAAATATTCGCTCATTTGGAATTTGATGCCTGCAACATGAATTTAGGGATTTCAACATCTGTGGTCCGTATTATCATCAAAAGGTTCAGAGAATCTGGAGAAATCACTGCAAGGCCGGAAATCAACATTGAATGCCTGTGACCTTGCATCAAAAAGCAGTGTGTTAAGGATATCACCACTTGGGCTCAGGAACACTTCAGAAAACCACTGTTTACATTACGTTGCTACATCTGTAAGTGCAAGTTAAAACTCTACTATGCAAAGCCAAAGCCATTTATCAACAACACCCAGAAAGGCTTCGCTGGGCCCGAGCTCATTTAAGAAAGACTGATGCAAAGTGTAAAAGTATTCTGTGGTCTGACGAGTCCACATTTCACATTGTTTTTGGAAACTGTGGACGTCGTGTCCTCTGGAACAAAGAGGCAAAGAACCATCCGGACTGTTATAGGCGCAAAGTTGAAAAGCCAGCATTTGTGATGGTATGGGGGTGCATTAGTGCCCAAGGCATGGCTAACTAACACATCCGTGAAAGCACCATTTATGCTGAAAGGTACATACAGTACAGGTTTTGGAGCAACATATATTGCCATCCAAGCAACATTATCATGGATGCCCCTGATATTTTTCAGCAAGACAATGCTAAGCAACGTGTTACAACAGCGTGGCTTCATAGTAAAGGAGTGCGGGTACTAGACTGGCCTTCCTGTAGTCCAGACCTGTCGCCTATTAAAAATGTGTGGGGCAATATGAAGACTAAAATACCACAAAAGAGACCCCGGACTGTTGAACAACTTAAGTTGTACATCAAGCAAGAATGGGAAAGAATTCCACTTAAATAATGTGTCGTCTCTGTTCCCAAACGTTTACTGAGTGTTGTTAAAAGGAAAGACCATGTGACACATTGGTAAAAATGCCCCTGTGACAACTTTTTTGGAATGTCTTGCTGCCATTAAATTTTAAGTTAACGATTAAGTTTCTCAGTTGGAACATTAAATATCTTGTCTTTGCAGTCTATTCAATTGAATATAAGTTGAAAAGGATTTGCAAATCATTGTATTCTGTTTTTCTTTACCATTTGCACAACATGCCAACTTCACTGGTTTTGGGTTTTGTAAATCCCCTCCACCTGGTCGATTGAAAAGTAGCTCGCCTGCAGAAAAAGTGTGGGCAACCCTGCTCTAGTAGTAGATTTAGAATAACCCAAGTTATTCTTTAACTTCACAACACTATTTATCCTCTAGTAGATTTCCTTGGTTGGTGGTTACAAATGGAATATTGCTATCCATGTAAACATTACCGTAAACAAAAAAACACACACACACACACAATGTGGAGGCAACACCCGTCACACGCAGTTACTGAAGTATAATTATTACATTTTTGAAACCAGTTGGGCACTCACTGTACAAATCAAGAATGGCTTGGTTGGTACAGTCTCTGCCCGACTTAAGTCTGCAGGTGACCTTAAATTCAACATGAATATTTTTGTGAACAGTAACTTTCCTACTTAGCATTTTCCACTGCAGCATGGGAATATGTTGTTTCAGTGTAGTGTGTGAGTGTGTAAGTGGTGTTTCCAGTAGTCAGCTCAGTGGTGCTCGTATAGCCAGCTTGTGGATATTTGTCTCTCCAGGATTTTTTGTGATTGTTGCACCCTAAAATCCTAAATCCGCTTATTTAAAAAAATGGAAATAAAAATGTTAAATCAACTTGTGATTTTATCAATTTGGTATTAATGCTTTAAGTGCTCCTGTAACTTTAACCACAAAAGAACAGTATTTCGACACAAAATTGGAAAACAAATACTGTATTGATGTTTAAATTGTTTTATACCACACAGACTTTTAAGTAGACACTATTTGAGAGTAAAAACACATACTAAGTTCATTGTCAACTTACCGTATTTTTCGGATTATAAGTCGCTCCGGAATATACGTAGCACCGGCCGAAAATGCATAATAAAGAGGGGAAAAAACATATATAAGTCGCACTGGAGTATAAGTCGCATTTTTGGGGAAAATTTATTTGATAAAATCCAACACCAAGAATAGACATTTGAAAGGCAATTTAAAATAAATAGAGAATAGTGAACAACAGCCTGAATAAGTGTACGTTATATGACGCTAAAATAACCAACTAAGAAGGTGCCTGGTATGTTAACGTAACATATTATGGTAAGAGTCATTCAAATAACTATAACTTATAGAACATGCTATACGTTTACCAAACAATCTATCTCTCCTAATCGATAAATCCGATGAAATCTTCTTCCTCGATGTCGCTTCTAAACAACTCTGCCAACTCCAAAGGTATGCGCCGCTTCCTCTTGTTGTTTTCTGCTGCATATTTCACTACGTCCAGCTTGTAATCTGCAGTACATGATTTCCTTTTCAGTCCAATTTTTGTTCAGCCCTTCTCAGTTTTTATAAGTTACTGCCAACGATGAAATGATCCATTTTAATAGCTACGGCAATAGCATATAGCATATAACATTTAGCATTCAATGACCCACAATGCACTTCTGCCATGACCCTCCCCCGCCCAATTCTAATGGTTGACGTGTGTGTGACGATTGCTGACGTGTGTGACGATTGCTGACATTTTCTTCATCTCTTCCGCGAATGAGATAAATAATATTATTTGATATTTTACCGTAATGTGTTACTAATTTCACACTTATGTCGCTCCAGAGTATATGTCGCACCACCGGCCAAACTATGAAAAAAAAATGCAATTTATAGTCCAAAAAATACGGCTGTATGGTTTGAATTCGTATTGACTGATGGCAGCAATAGCTGATTGTAAGTACTGAAAGAAAATGCCACCAAAGGCTTTCTTATTGTTCGCTGTCTGCAGAAATTCTCTGTGTATATTTTACATTTAAAAAAAAGTAACGTTCATTTATGTTGCAACTAGGGTTGTTTCGATACCAATATTTTGTTACTGGTACCAAAATGTATTTTGATACTTTTCTAAATAAAGGGGACCACAAAAAATGGCTTTATTTTAACAACAAATCTTAGGGTACACTGAACATTTGTTTATTATTGCAATTTAGTCCTTAAATAAAATAGTGAACATACAAGACAACTTGTTATTTATTAGTATACAAACAAAGACTCCTAATTAGTCTGCTGACGTATGCAGTAACATATTGTGTCATTTATCATTCTATTATTTTGTCAAAATTGTAAAGGGCAAGCTGTAAAAAATAATGATTAATCCACTTGTTCATTTACTGTTAATACAGTATCTGCTTTTTTTCAGTTTCAACATGTTCTATCTACACTTTTGTTAAAATGTAATAATCACTTTTTCTTCTGTTGTGTGATACCTTAAATTTGGATGATACCACAAATTTAGGTAACGATCCGATTCCAAGTGGTTACAGGATCATACATTGGTCATGTTAAAAGTCCTCGTGTCCAGGGACGTATTTCCTGAGTTAATAAACGTAATATAAATTTTAGAAAAAAGAAAGAAGGTTTTGTGACGATAAAAAATATTGATGTAATCATAATAGTGTTGACTAGATACACTCCTGTACTTGGATTACAGTGGGTGTCAGGAGTAGATCTCCCCATGGCATTTGTTTACAATGTGACGCGGGTGAGTCATTGTATCCTCCTGCGGTGTGTAGTGAAACATGTTTAGCTATTCCTCGTCCTGTAGTGATAATGATGCCTTATAAGAAACATACTTTATTTGTCGCCATGGAGGTGAAGATTAGTGATTCAGAAGTAGCTAAAACACTGCAGACTGTGGATGGATGCTAGCTGCTAACTAGCTCGCAATGTCTTAAAGCACCTCTTCCTGAGGGCATTTCAGTGTTTTAGCTTCACCTTTATCGTCAATTTTTAGACCAAAATGCGTCCATTCTCCCTTTCATGGGTGGGTGGGTGTGGTTGTGGTTGTGGTTGTGGGTGTGTGTGCACTGCCGAATATGCTCCTCTACTCGTAAAACCAGCAATGTCATGATGTGACGACGATGCGCCGTCAAGCCTGTAAAAGAAACAAAAAAAACATTTGGTACTTTTCAGAGTATATTACCGTTTTTGATTCTTTAGCACCGCGAAACCATACTAGTACCGGTATACCTTACAACCCTTGTTGCAATGCATTACCCCCGCATGTTTAGAGCTTACAGTGGGGCAAAAAAGTATTTAGTCAGCCACCGATTGTGCAAGTTCTCCCACTTAAAATGATGACAGAGGTCTGTAATTTTCATCATAGGTACACTTCAACTGTGAGAGACAGAATGTGAAAAAAAAATCCAGGAATTCACATTGTAGGAATTTTAAATAATTTATTTGTAAATTATGGTGGAAAATAAGTATTTGGTCAACCATTCAAAGCTCTCACTGATGGAAGGAGGTTTTGGCTCAAAATCTCACGATACATGGCCCAATTCATTCTTTCCTTAACACGGATCAATCGTCCTGTCCCCTTAGCAGAAAAACAGCCCCAAAGCATGATGTTTCCACCCCCATGCTTCACAGTAGGTATGGTGTTCTTGGGATGCAACTCAGTTTTCGTCTTCCTCCAAACAAAGTTGAGTTTATACCAAAAAGTTATATTTTGTATCTATTTTGGTATAAACTCAACTCGTCATGTTTGGAGGAAGAAGAATACTGAGTTGTATCCCAAGAACACCAAGCGGGTCTACCTGGTTGATCCTGCCAGTAGCATATGCTTGTCTCAAAGATTAAGCCATGCAAGTGCAAGTGCAAACGAGTTTGACAGTGAGTCTACCATAATTTACAAATAAATTCTTTAAAATTCCTACAATATGAATTCCTGGATTTTTTTTTCACATTCTGTCTCTCACAATTGAAGTGTACCTATGATGAAAAATACAGACCTCTGTCATAATTTTAAGTGGGAGAACTTGCACAATCGGTGGCTGACTAAATACTTTTTTGCCCCACTGTATGTGAACTGTTAAGAACGATCTCTTGTACTATTTTTATTCGTAAGTATGGATGGGAATTGACAAAATTTTCCAGTTCGGATTCTGCTTAGCAGTTCTCTTGTCGATTCTTATTTGGGAAAAAAAGAGGAAAAAGGGTGGATTAGCATCAATTCTGTTTAGTTTAGAAGTACCAAGCCCTTACAAAGTTGACAGTGAGGTGTCAAGACGAAGAAAAAATCGTTTGTGAAAATTAATATAAGAAATTGAGATTCTTCTGTAGAATTTAATGATGTGCAAATGACAGAAGAATGTAACATTTAGTAACATGTGGTATTAACCTATTACTACACGCATGTCAAGCCTCTATTTATTTTAATATTGATTATGGCTAATAGTGTATGAAAACTTTGAATTGAAAATTTCGGATAATATAAGGTTTCAAAAACTGTAGGCCCTGATGATCGGAATGATAACCAAGGCTTGCATGTAATGAGTTAATATCACAGATTCGTTTCACAGTTGAAGTTAATTGCTGACATGAATGGATTTAAATTCTAGTTTTATGATTTTCAACTGTCTAATATAATGACTGAGAGAAAGCCTGAGTGCAAGAAAACAAACTTTCCGACTACAATTAAACATTCACCTCCTGGAAATGCAAGCTTTTGAACACAAACTTAGTCGCTGCTCGGTGACATTTGTTAGTGGCTGACGTGAACCAGGGCCGCCGCCTTGGAGACAGTCAGAATCTGTCTCTTGTCATGCTCATCTAAATGAGTAGGCATTCATTTTAATTTAACTAATAATAGTGCTTACTTGATAGGCTATGTTAGCTACTACCTGTTGTATTCAGATTAAATAGGAGCGAATAAAAAAACAACTTCCATTTATAATTATTGTATGCTGTGTGTTCAAATGTCCTCCTCTTGATGAACTAGCAGCCTTTATATAATTACAAGTAGCGCCTCTGCAATCTTTTCTAGTCAAAGGTAGCATTTGTTGCGCCTGGACTCTGACATTTGGAGATCTGACGTCATTAGACATCATCCCCACCCGGAAGGATAGATGAGAGAACCTTTTGAGTAAATGGCAAGCGATTCCCAAGAGTTGATACGCTGGGAACTGGTTCTAAACAAGAACGTTGTTTTGATTCCCATCCTTATCGGTAAAAGAGACAATGGCAATTATTATCATACTTCAACATCTCTGTCATGTGAATGTTGTCTCCTTGCTAGGTCAGCATTGCAAATCATTATGTTTTTAATTGCCTTACCCTGGCTGAATAAAGTTTAAATGAATATATAAATACATGTTAATTCGGAATTACATTTTTGTATATTGCATTACCCTGAAGGCTTAGTGCTGTAGACAAGATCACGAATTACAGTGCATCCGAAAAGTATTCGCAGTGTTTCACTTTATTCATATTTTATGTTGCAGCCTTATTCATAAATACCGGTAGACTATATTAATTTGTTCCTAAAAATTCTAGACAATACCTCATAATGACAATGTGAACATTTATTTTAATTTTTTTATTTTGCTAATTTATTTAAAAAATAAACAAATATTCACTGCATTTGTTAAATACTTTTTTGAGGCATCTTTTGCAGCAACCACGGCTTCAAGTCTTTTTGAATATGATGTCACAAACTTAGCGCACCTATCTTTGGGCACTTTCTCTCCTTCCTCTTTGCAGCACCTATCAAGATCCTTCAGGTAGGATGGGAAGCGTTGGTTTTCATCCAGGATGTCTCTGTACATTGCTGCATTCATCTTAGTATAGTCCGGGAGGTGACCTAGAACCCCATGGTCACTCGTATTAGAACTACAGCATTCCTCTGTGGAGAGAGGAGAACCTTCCAGAAGCAATCCACCAATCAGGTCTGTATGGTAGAGTGGCCAGACGGAAGCCATTCCTTCGTAAAAGTTTGCCAAAATGCACCTGAAAGACTCTCAGACCATGAGGAACCAAATTCTCTGGTCTGATGAGACAGAGATTGAAGTCTTTAGCGTGAATACCAGGCGTCATGTTTGGAGGAAACCAGGCACCGCTCAACACCAGGACAATACCATCCCTACAGTGAAGCATGGCGGTGCCAGCATCATGCTGTGGGGTGGGAGACTAGTCAGGATAGAGGGAAAGATGAATACGGCTATGTACAGAGACATCCTGGATGAAAACCAATGCTTCCCATCCAACCTGATGGAGCTTGAGAGGTGCTGCAAAGAGTAATGGGCGAAACTGCCCAAAGATAGGTGTACCAAGTTTGTTACCTTGTGGTAGTAATTGCTGCATCAACAGAGTATTGAGCAAATGCTCTGAATTCTTATTATGTACATGTGATTTTTTTATTTTTCTATTTTCAATTAACTTGCATTAAATAATAATAATAAAAATAAGGCTTTTAACATTGTCATTGTGGGGTATTGGGTGTATAATTTTGAGGACAAAAATTAATTTATTCAATTTTTGAAAAAGGCTGTAACATAAAACCTGGAAACAGTCAAGTTGCTTCGTCTGCACAAGAAAGAAATGTTTTGATTGACGGTTGACATTGTCCAAAATAACTCAGAATGGCAAAAATATGCGGGGAACTTGCGGGCATTGGACAAAGTGGCGAGGCTGCGCAACGCGGATTGGTTGATTTGGTGCCATCGCAATATTTCCATTTCCTGGAGGGACTGCTTTTTGCCCTTGTGTGTACAGTAGATGTGTTCATGCTGTTTGTTTGTGTGTGTGCGTTCTTGTATTTCTACCCTTCTTGAGACATCAACAAGGAAAAGTACCTTCCATATGAGGAGGTGTGAACAAGTTACGAAATAAGTCACGGTCCCAATTTGGAAAACCTAATAGAGAATGTCTCATTTGCACCCCTGGTTGTGAAATTTATCAAAATGAGTGTGGTCCCAAAAAGGAGGGATTTTTCAAATTGACTGTGTCACTTTTAAAAGTGCTCCCCCTCTGGTTAACATATGAAATAACAAGTGTGTGTAAAAATTTCAAGTGCTCCCCCTTTGATCCAAGTGCTCCCCCATATGTAATGTCAAGTGTGTGTTAGAAATTGAAATGTGCCCCCTTTGGTCCAAGTTAATAAAATAAAATAAAATACAAATGTATATAGACATAATGTAATACCTTGACGTAAATAATGAAGATTGAAAACCAATTGCAAACAAAAAAATCAAAGAAAAAATAACTAAGCTTACCTTTTTTTGTATTTGCATAGTTTGTATATAATAATAATGTGTTGAATACAAATCTTTATATTTCTAGAAAGGGTGGTCCTAAATAGGTAGGCATTTTTCAGAGGTCTCAAGAAAATAACAAATACAAGTGTGCGTGCGTGTCCTCTTTCGCTCTCTGCCAGTGTTAGTTGCAAGCGAGAGACAGATTTTGCTCGGATTTTTTGGGGGGGTTGTGCTGTTTAGGTTCCGTGACACTTCCTGCTCTCCCTCTCGGCTATGGCGCCTCCTACCTGTGTGGCTCCTGGGTGTGTTTCTCTGTGCTTCTTAGTGGGCCTGACTAACACCTGAATGTAGAATGTGTGCCGGAGTGTAGCCTCCCATTGATTGTGATTATTATCGCTTCAGGATGGCAACAGTGATTGGTATGAGGTGGAGCTGTTGGGATGACCTTGAATATGGACAGACAGGTTAGATGTTCTGCTTATGTTAGTGACTGTGTGGGCGTGTTCTCTGCACCTTTACTTTTCGGTGACGTGCCTCTGAATATTAACTACAATACGCTTAGAAGCTGATTCATCCTGTCTTTTGTCTCTCTCTTTTCCCAGACCATGGAGGAATATATGAACACGCCGGCTTTTTGAGGCATGACAAAGGGACACAAAGTAACACTCAGGAGAACACGGGAGTCAAATATACTCAGGAAGGCTTCATGGAAACCAGATTTACTTTTTTGGGAAGAAACTGGAATATTGATCGTAAATATAATTACTCTTCATCTTGCACCATTTTGAAAATGGTGCAAAAGGTGAGGTAAAAAACATTGTTTTGAAATAATTGTGCTGAATGTTATTAATAATGTAATGGATGTGTTAATTTGTGTCTATTTAAAGAAACATGTTGCCGGTTTATTCACCTTTTAATATCAAATGTCTTGAGCCACCTTTAATATTTGCTAGCTTGGGTGTGTTTTTACAACTTGCAATGTGTGGAACTTATCATATAATTAAATGTGTTTTTTTTTCTGGATAAATGGATCTTTTTTCTTAAGCAACACGACTCAGTAAGAAGAAAAATAATACATCTGATGCTTTATTCATCTGTGCTTCATCACACATCGAGCATGTACAAAATGTTTTAAAAATGAGCATACGGAGCACAAGCACTGGTATAGGCCAACGACACGGAGCTTTGGAAGGCAGGCTGATATGAAATAATTCTCCATTTTAACGATAGCATCTTGACAAACCCTGAATATATGTGGAGCCACAGCATTCCAGCCAACCGCTAATTGGGGAAAAAAAGATCATATTGGCTTACAAAGTACTCCTGGAAGGCTGTCATTTACAGCAATGTTCAGGTGTACAGTACAGACCAGAAGTTTGGACACAAACTCTCATTCAATCTTTATTTTCATGACTATTTACCTCAGGGGTCCCCAAACTTTTTGACCCAGGGGCCGCATTGGGTTAAAAAAATATGGCCTGGGGCTGGGCTATATATATATATATATATATGTATATATATATATGTTATGCGTCCGCCGAAGTTTAATTACTCTACACTTGTAATGTATTTTAAGTTTCGCCAACGATTTTGCCTCTTTTTTACTTTTCCCTCATGCACATATTGACTGAAAGAGTGCGCAATTGCCGCGCAAGCGTGTTGATGTCACGTTATCGATGGGAAAATGCATTATTAGACTATATGATTTGCCTGACTGTCTAGGAGACCTCGGGTAAAAAGTAGAAAATGGATTGATGGATGGGCTAGAAACGACAGATTAAAAACAAAATAATTATTTTTTTTAAAAATTGGACGCTGGTGGGCCGTAACTGGCCCGCGGGCCGTAGTTTGGGGAGCACTGATTTTTTTTGTAGATTTTCATTGAAGGCATCAAAACTATGATTGAACACATGAGGAGGTAAAAGAACTGAAAACATGATTTATATTCTAGTTTCTTCAAAATAGCCACCACCCTTTGCTGTGATTACTGCTTTGCACACTCATGGCATTCCCTCCATGAGCTTCAAGCACACTTGTGAAGTGAAAACTCATTTAAGGTGACTACCTCTCAAACCTCATGGAGAGAATGCCAAGAGTGTGCAAAGCAGTAATCATAGCAAAGGGTGGCTATTTTAGAGAAACTAGAATATAAAACATGTTTTCAGTTTTTTCACCTTTTTTTTGTTAAGTCCATAACTCCACATGAGTTCATTCATAGTTTTGATGTGACAATCGACAATGTAAAGATTGAATGAGAAGGTGTGTATCGTACTGTATGTTGTTGGACATGATGATGTAATATTCTCCTTTACAAACACAAACTTTGAACAGCATCACAAAACTTTATAAACTTTGAATGGGAGAGTCAGAGAAGGTGCAAACCCTGTTGTGAAAATGATGTCACCATAATGACTGCAGCAAATAGGGACTATATATTTACGTGTTTAGGTGAGATAATCAGCTATGAGTCGTACGATTAAAACCTGTAAACTAGATCACATCCAGCATAAATACTTTTACATTCCTGCCACAGCTTGGTCACGGTGCTCCCCCTGCCCGTCGCCCTGCACCCTCTGAGGGGCCGAGGTCTTCCCGGTCATCTCCTCCATGCTCTGCACCTCAGTGGGCTTTTCCTCCAGGACCGCCTCCGCCTCCCTCTTGGCCAGCGGTCTGCTCCCAGAGTCCACCTGGCCCAAGTAGTCTTTCACGGCACGCTCGTACAGCTCGTAGGGGAAGAGGCCCTTGGTCTGCGCATGGGTGTCCCGCTTGGCGATGCTCCCCGGCGGGTACTCGGTGAGGATTTTGGCCGCCAGGTAGGTGGTCACCTCGTCCTCCACGTCGTCGTCGTCGTCTGTGTCGCCGCCGTCAGCCTGGCGCTTGAAGGGCATCTTATTGAGCTCGGACAGGAACAGGTTCTCTCTACGTCCGGACGGCGGTGGGATTTTAACGGGTCCCGCATTGGATGCCACGTCGGACCCCGTCGGGATTCTATCCAAGGGGGTCTTGGCAGGTCTGGGCATGACCGGGTACTCGTTGCTGATGGTCTCCACGCCGATGATGTCCAAAAAGTCCTCCCGGTCCATGTCCTCGGGAGCCGCCTTGCTCTTCAGGGGCAGCCTGCGACTGAAGTAGCGGACTTTTGGGGTGGGTCCCGCCGCTTGCGGGCGGGACGCGGCGGGGGGGTTGCGGTGGAGCTTGCGGAGTTCCTCCGTCAGCAGCATGTCGATGAGGTTTTGCGGGGGGACGCGGAGTTTCAAGGAGAGCTCCAGCAGCTCCTTCACCGTGCGAGGGTCCACGATGGAAGGGCGGATGAGTCTCTTTCTTTGCTCGCCGGTCTGATCCCGCTTCTCTCTTTGGTCGCTCATCTCCAGAACCTTCAGCAGGTAATAATCCACCAGCTTGGTGTCGTCGTCTACGTCCTCCTGATCCTGACCCGAGCGGCGCTGCACTTCCTCCTCCTGCTCCCCCAGAGCCCGGTCTGCCTCCTCGTGGCTCCCGTTCACCATCTCCTCGGTCTGCTCCCGTTCCTCCACGGGAACCCACTCCTCTCCAGGAGCGGCGTCCTCCTCCCCCTCAGCATCCTCCTCGTCATCACCGAACAGATCTCTTTTCAGCGGCATCCTTTCCAGCTCCTCGAAGATGGAGCGTAGATTGGTGAGGCTCTGCGGCGTGTACTGCTGGTCCAGGTCCTCTGTAGCCCGCTTGGACGCCTCCGTGTTTTCCTCGTCCTCGAACATCAACGGGTACTTCTTGTGGGGTCTGGGGTAATTGGCGTAGTCTGCCGGGGAGCTCTCCGGGGTCTCTTTGGTGCGGTGTCGCTGCAGGCGGCGGTCGCCCAGCTTGGCCTGGTCCTGGACGGACTTGAGGAGGGTTCTCATCAGCTGCTCGGCGGTGATGTCCGGACGGTCCGCCGGACTCTCGTCCTCTTGCTGCTGCTGCGAGGCCAGCTGGAGCAACACCCTGAACTTCTCCACCTCGTCGTAGTCCACGGGCACAGGTCGGCCCCCGTTGCGCTGCTTCAGGTTCTCGATGTATTCTAAGGCTTTCATCAGGTCCGAACCGGCTGGCTGCGCATCGCCGCCGCGCAGGCGATAGTGGCGGGGGAGGGATGCCGCCTGCACCGCGCATCCGTGCAGGAGGATGGCGAGCAGGACCACGGCGACCCCCGACGGCGACTTGTGGTGGAAATGCAGCATCCTAGGCTCGTGGTCACCTGGAAACAAAGAAGACGAGGCGAGACGTGACTCTCGTTAGCATTTTCATGCTCAGCTCG